>NC_080718.1:24163156-24185656 GCF_019097595.1 Hemibagrus wyckioides | reverse complement strand
ATTGGATTTGCTCTCATCAAACACACGACTCTTGCACATCTGGACTGCGGAAACTCCTGGATCCTTTCCTCGGTGTGTGAGTGATCGTCTCGTTCATGATATCTCAAATTCATTACATAGAATTTCGTTTATTTGTATTATTATATTTTTCTTCCTAGCTAAGGTGATAAGCAGTTCTGATTCTCATCTTCGATATTCCTTTTGTTTCTCAGCCTTGAACACTGTAAACTGAAAAACCTCCAAAAAGCTCAACTTTTGTCTCTGTTGCTGTGACATTACCCATAATGCACACACCAGCTTCTATAGTAACTGGCATTGTCTTCGCTCCCCTGGGACTGGTGCTGGTGTTCACAGCAGCCATCACTCCTCAGTGGCGGGAAGGCCAGGCTCGTCTGGGGAGGGTCGGGACCGGTGTAGGTGAATCCAGAGGCATCGAGCTCCTGCTCCTGCGCTCTGATGGCCTGTGGGAAAGCTGTCTGCAGGTGGTACACTCCGAATTACGGGAGTGCTGGCCTGTATCTGGAGCATACCAACACGATTCACGTGTCCGTGCCACTCGGGGACTCGTGCTCACGTCTCTGTTCCTGTGTGGCTCTGGGATTGTTCTTGCCAGTGTCGGTGCCCGCTGTTGGACGGACACGCCACTCAGAAATGTAGCAGGAGCTGGAGGATTGCTGGTGGCACTGGCGGGAGTGCTCAGCCTCGCAGCGTTGAGCATCTACACTCATCACTTGCCCAAACTGGCTGTGGAGCTTGTATCAAACATGTCTGACTTTCAAGGGCTTGACTTGCACAAGTTGCCCAGTCTGGCTTTGCGCCCTGCTGGTTCACTGTATTTCGGGTGGGTTGGCGCATGGGTGCAGGTGCTTGGAGGACTGGCACTGCTGTTCGGGGTCGGACGACCACAATGTCCAGGTCGCACCAGAAGGGTCCAGAGAGAGATCGTGATGAAGGCTTACGATGTCAGCTGTTAGATAAAAACTTCTTTGTGAAAAGAGACAATCAGGACTCTGCTGTAACACTGCTGTAACCGCTTGGATCTTCATACCGAAAGATAACATCTATTTACTCTGTTATGGCATCACTACTTGGGGTGCCTCAAAGGGTTTGAAGCTGAGCTCAGGTTACTGTCTGTGTAGAGGTCTGCATTTTCCCCTCCGAGGTCATGTTGCTTTCTTCCAGGTTCTCTGTTTTTCTCCCACATCCCAAAACCATGCAGGTAGGAGGGCTGGCTATACTATGAGAGTGTGAATGTGTATATGATGGACTGGCCTCACATGCAGAGTGAATGAGAGTGTGAATGTGTATATGATGGACTGGCCTCACATGCAGAGTGAATGAGAGTGTGAATGTGTATATGATGGACTGGCCTCACATGCAGAGTGAATTCTCTCACCCTGACCACTTACTAATGTCAACAAAACAACTAAATGAGTCAGGAGCCTGTGGTATCATGTCTTGCTCCATGTAGGTAGACAGGGCTTGCTGTGTGCTGGGAGTGTAGGCAGAGAATAAATACAACTGCCCTTCTGAACTGGCGGCTTTGTAGGATATAATCCGATTCAACTGACCAAAACACATACTTTAGATGATAATGGTAACTTTAGAAAGTGGGTCAGGGTTAGTATTTATTTGTTTGAAAAGCTTGGATTTGTTCGAAAATAAATTGCACACGAATCAGGAACTAGTCATGTTTATATTCATATAAATAAGAGCAAAGGATAAAAAAAATAATATTACAGATAATAAATAATATTTTTCAGGTCAGATTTGCACATGATTTTTTTTTCAGTCTCTAAACAAAGGTATAAATTAGCTCCTGGTCTGTAGGTAACATTGGGATATTTTATTACTTGAAAGCACAGAATTATTTAGTTATTAATTAATTTATTTAGATTTTATTTATTTTTTATTTTTTCAACTCAAAGGGCTTCAGAAGTGGAAATAAAATATAGAGGCAGAGCAGATGGAGCAAGGCATGATGTACTAGATCCTGGTGAACGATGCCGAGCTTTATTAAAAGGATCTCATTTGTCAGGGCATCCTATTGATCACAGATCTAATCAGATATAAAATATTAGCAGCAACACAACAAGATAATGCAATAACAACTGAAATGAAGGTCGTCACGACTTCCTGACAAGACAGAAAACAAAAGGAATATAGAGATCCAATGTAAACTGATATGAATGTAAATATTATGCTTTGCATTCATGTACATGCCAATCAAATATACCTATACATAACCTTTATTAGCTGTTATTAACCTTCATGGGTTAATCCTGGTCAGGAAAGCTGCTTCATTCTTTTTCACATCCATCAGTTATCTTTTGCACTTGCTAAAAACTATGCTCAAGTCCCGTTCGTTACAGAGTGGCTAACATATTTAAGCTAAAAGTGTACTGAAAATTAAAAAATGATGCTGTTGATTGTATTGAAAAGCTTTCCAGCCCACATTGCACTGCTTGACAGTAAAGAATCTTTCTTCTTCTTTTGGCTTTTCCCTTCAGGCGTTGCCACAGAGAATCATCTCTCTCCACCTATCCCTATCTTCTGCATCCTCAACACTTGCACCCACTAGCTTCATATCCTCATTTATTCCATCCATATACCTCCTCCTTGGCCTTCCTCTTTGCCTCCTGTCTGGCAGCTCCATGTCCAACATTCTCCTACCAATATACTCACTCTCCCTCCTCTGAACATGTCCAAACCATCTTAATCTGGCCTCCCTAACTCTGTCCCCCAAACGTCCAACATGAGCCGTCCCTCTGATGTACTCGTTTGACAGTAGAGAATACAGTGTAGAATTATTTCTATTTTCACTATCTGGTGTCACCAACCCTCTTGGTTCCTCATGTCATCTCAGGGCTTGCTACCATTCCTTGCTTGCTCTCCATTCCCTTCTACTATTGTCTCTGGCTTGGTCATTACAGATAAAATCTTGAAATCTCTCTCTATATCTGGATATCTGTAAAGCTGCTTTGGGACAATGTCCATTTCTGAAAGCACTTTATAAATTAAATTGAATATTTAAGACATTATTAAATATGGACGGTCCTCAGATCTTCATCACTGCCTTACTCACTTGATGCTAATTTCTCCAGTATACTTTATGCAAATTTTTGTGTAGAGCTCGGATCTCTTGCTCATTCTCACCCTCCAGCCGGCTCTCTTTTATCATCAGCCAGATATCAGCCAAGAAGGGTGAATGCTAACACTTTATTTTTTGCATCATGGGGAGGTGTAACACACTCAGAGGAAAGTGTGATCTACTCTCTTCTGGATACAGTAGCTCACGGACACCTATGATTGGCTAGTTTTACAGTAACTGACAGAGGACAGAAACAATACCATCCCTCTCACCAAGACAGAATGGCCAGTTTAGCTTCTTTGGCTCTCTGACTCTTGATGTGCCTGTGATAGGACACTTGCAATTCAGTTCTGTCCCTCTGGGGCCTATGGTGGTTATTTTTGTAATAAGGTGTGGTCATGAATTCATGTATATATATATTATATAAGGGTATGATAATATCCTCACTCAGTAATAAAATGATTGGGACATTGACATCTATGTTAGATATTTGTCTTAGATATTTCCACAGGAAGCTAAGCAGGGATAAAGATGACTGATAATACACTATACTGTATCTTCATCATTGAGCATTTAAAGGCTTCAGCATGGAGGAGTTGGTGTTGAATCTATACCTATTTATAAGTTGCTCAGGAGCTCCTGGTTACACGACTCCAGGATATTATTCATCATCACACTCTCTGGTGTTCATAATGATTTATAATCACACTCTCTGGTGTTCATAATGATTTATAATCACACTCTCTGGTGTTCATAATGATTTATAATCACACTCTCGGATGTTTATAATGATTTATAATCACACTCTCTGGTGTTCATAATGATTTATAATCACACTCTCTGGTGTTCATAATGATTTATAATCACACTCTCGGATGTTTATAATGATTTATAATCTCTCTCTGGTGTTTATAATGATTAATAATCACACTCTATGTCTGGTTCCTCGCAAGGTTTCTTCCACTGTCGCCTCAGGATGGCTCATTAGGGATTAATACAAATAAATTTATATATAAGTCTAATATTAATGACTTTTTATATGATGCACGATAATATACTGGAGTTGCTGGTGATCAGGCCACATTACCTTAAACAAATTCTCAAAACTGTATTTAATTTTGCATCAAATAATTAACTGGAGGCCGATTATCGAATGCGACATTTTCTGTCACGGTACACAAATTGTTACACCACTCGCGGTCATGCCTTCAGACCTTGTGGCTACAACATAATCATTTGTGACCATGCCGTATTAAAAATAACCACCGTGTCCTCGGGTTTGCTCAGAGATGTTCTGACACTCTCTCCTTTTAGCATTTCCGGTCCTGATTTTTTAAACCTTTATACACCAGCCCTGGTCTGGAATCAGCTCTGGTCATGTGACTGTATATGACTGAAAGCAAAAATCCTAATGATAGATGTGAGAAGAGTGAAGAATGCAGTGTGAACAATGCGTCTGTCTGGGTGTCTATTCATGTGTTAATGGTATGTTGTGTTTTTGTATGATTATTGCTCACTGCTATGCTGCTCAGACCAATAGAAGCAAAAACAGATAAAGAATTGTAGATGATTTGTGCTGCTTGGTGGTGTAATTCTGAATGTATTCATTTCTAATTTCACTTAGCGTTAGTGGAATTCATCTATTATTATTATTATTATTATTATTGTTGTTGTTGTTGTTGTTGTTGTTGTTATTATTATTACTATTATTATTATTATTGTTGTTGTTATTGTTATTATTATTATTATTATTATTATTTTTAATAATAATAATACATAGCTAAATAATAATAATAATAATAATAATAAGGTATTTTTATTTTATTATTATAATTATTTTTATTAATAAGGTATTTTTATTATTATTATTATTATTATTATTATTATTATTATTATTATTATTATTATTATTATTATTATTATTATTTTATTTATCTATTTTTAAAATTATTTTAGATATCAGCTACAGTATTTTTACTTTTTAAAATTAATCTCTTTCTATAAACTGTTGATTTGTGATTGAATATAAATAATCACATGCACTGAAAGAAAGCGCTTAAAACATCTCCACATGAAGCCAAGTAATATTTTGCCTTAAGCCAGCAACTGTAGGACTTTTCCATGTAGCTCTGCGGCGTCTAGTCAGTAACGTGTATATTTCTCTACTGGTAAAAAGTGACATTTTAATGAAAGGCACCTCGTTGTGTTGAACTATATTTTGTAATGTTGCTAAATGACTAAATAAAGGTTTGTGGTTTATTCCTGCATTCTGATAAAACCCACGATCTCTGCAAGATCGTTGTGTGTGTGTGTGTGTGGACTTTATATACATTATTTACAGGAAATTCAGCTCACTTTTCCTGACTTGTTCACTGGAAAAGTTCATTCCAGTGTTGCTGAGGTTTGGATGGTAACAAAATTATGACTAATTAAAAACCTATGTGGAAACAACAACTGTATTAAATGCAAAGGCATGCTGCATTTTATGGAAGACAGAAAAAAACCTTTGCAATAATGTTTGGAGTTGGCATGAATTCCAATTTCCTTGGCCAAGCGTCCAATTTTATTGTAAAGTCAACACTGCTCATCTTCCTGACACGACTTTCTGAACTATGAAGCATGGTCCTGGCAGCATCACGCTGTGCAGATGCTTTTCCTCACCTCAAATGAGATGAGTTAGCATGAGAAACTTTTGATAATGATGTGTAGATAAAGATTAGCGGTTATCAAGCCTGGAACTGAGCAGAACTAATGGAAATGTGGCTTGGTTTGTAGCTGATATTGTAAAGAAGGAATACACAGATCAGTAAATCTTTTTTAATCTACATTTACCTTTTTTACCTGGCATTTGGCAGATGCACTTTTCCAGAGAGAAGAAGGAGAACTGAGAGCAAGAAACCTTTCTTATTACCACACATACACTATATTGCTAAAAGTTTTGGGACACCCCTCCAAATCACTGAATTCAGGTGTTGTTTTTCAGGGGTTGGGCTCGGCTCCTTAGTTCCAGTGAAAGGAACTCTTAATGCTTCAACATACCAAGACATTTTGGACAATTTCATGCTCCCAACTTTGTGGGAACAGTTTGGGGATGACCCCTTCCTGTTCCAACATGACTGTACACCAGTGCACAAAGCAAGGTCCATAAAGACATGGATGAGTGAGTTTGGTGTGGAGGAATTTGACTGACCTGCACAGAGTCCTGACCTCAAACTGATAGAATAGGATGAATTAGAGTAGAGACTGCGAGCCAGGCCTTCTCACCCAACATCAGTGCCTGACCTCACAAATGCGCTTCTAGAGGAAGGGTCAAAAATTCCCGTAAATATGAGTGTAAAGGCAGATGTCCCATTTTTGGAATGGCTCAGAGTCTCCACTCTAATTCATCCCAAAGGTGTTCTATCGGGTTAAACTGTTCCCTCAAAGCTGTTCCCAAAAATGTCTTGGTATGCTGAAGTATTATGAGTTCCTTTCACTGGAACTAAGGGGCCAAGCCCAACACCTGAATTCTATGATTTGGAGGGGTGTCCCAAAACTTTTGGCAATATAGTGTACATTACAGTGAAATTCTTTTCTTCACATATTCCAGCTGAGGAAGTTCAGGTCAGAGCACAAGGGCAGCTATGATACAGCACCCCTGGAGCAGGAAGGATTAACAGCCTTGCTCAATTGCCCAACAGTGGAGCAATTGGTGATGCTCAGGCTCAAACCCTGATCCCCTGATCAACAACCCAGAGCCTTAACCACTTGAACCACCACTGACCCCAGCCCCTTCACTGCCCCACTGGCTTATAATTTATCTCAATGCATACAACTGAGGGTTAAGATGCTTACTCAAGGAAGCTTTCCTTAACTCACAACCTTCTGATCAGTAATCCAATGCCTTAACCACTAAGCTACCACATTCCACCCATCCCTTTAACCTTTAAGTACAATTAATCAAAAAGAAATCTTTAGCTGTTGTAAACTGTAGACATTTTATTTACAATAAAAACAGAAAAGTCTTTCACATATACAACTTACAGTGTTCACAACATGACTCAGTACTCCAAGTCTCATGATTTTGGGTAATGATTCGCAGGATTATTTACATTTATTCTTTTCCTTTTCTTCCCATCCATCATTGCACAAATGAACATGCAGTACAAACATGATACGTAAGAGCAGGCATTATATTAAAACTTTTACACGATCGCTCTAAAACATACCTGTAAAAATAAAAGGCCCTGTCAATGTCCGTTATCTGCACAGGCCACTTTGTTCTATTTTTATACAACATAAAATTTGTCACAGATTATATACAACAACCAAAAAAATAATAATAATAACTTCCTGTTTAAGATAAAAGAGCTCTGATAATGATGCTCATCCACTTCAGCACAGACGTCAAGGATTATGGTCATCTCTGTCTGGTCATCATCCATGTTCATTATTGATTGCTGATTATTTTGAATGGGTTTTGGACTAAAGCTCCATATCCAGTGCTTCACTTTGAGTCTCCAGTGGACTAACACCAGTGTGTTGTTTCCAGTCAGCAGTTTAGGATGTGAACTGTACTAAAAGTAAATTAATACTGATCAGTCTGGACTTGGGCTGAAGACTTGGAAATCCGTATCGAGAGGAAGATTCACTTGAGGGAGTTGTTCTAAATGATCAAAGTTGCAAACCAAAACAGGAAGGTTAAACCATTCATAATTATTTGATTTATTTACAGATCTTTGGAGTTTTCTTTATAAAATCATGAGTAAAACAATTGCGACTAGCTAGCTAGACAAAAAAACCACATCATCGAGGTTGCTTAGCAACACTGACATCGATCATTTCTTGTAAGAACAAGGTAACGCTCCCCAGAGCAGCTCAAGTCCCGCCCCGTTCCTTAAAACAAAAAAGAGGCTCTGATTGGTCAGATTTTTAAAGTGGGCGGGCTGAGCTCAGATGAAGAAGTAATTTTCAGAGGAGCTGCTGTCTGCTCTTTCACTGTGTAACCCAGTACGCTCTGCTAAGTCTCCATCGCTAGGCAACTCAGAGTCCACTAGCTGCTCTCCGTCGCTCAGGCTGAGTCGACATGCTCCGTCGTCATCGGGGGTGGCGGGTTTCGCTTGTGGGGTTGTTTGGGTTCGTTTTTTCTCTTTGGCGATTTTCTCGATCTCCTGGTACAGATCCTCATTGTGCTGCTTCCACTGGCGGTATTTCACCGGCGTCAGACTGGAATCTTCCAGAAGCTTATCGATGAGCTGTAGCTCCGCCTCCTTCGCCTGGAACACATTCAGAGCGGGGATATTAATATATTATGATATTTGAACACATATATAGACATATTTTTACCACAGCGCCGCTGAATCTGATTGGTCAGGTGGTGTGGATGCATTTCCTCTAACAGGAGCTAGCAGTGACGACAGAGCCGTCCCAAATTTAATGAAGAAAAAGTACATACTTTTGAGTGTGCATCAAAAGAGCAATTACTGGGGCATATTATGACATCATAAAACCTGAGGAAAATGTTGTTGCCTAGTTACGCACACTGTCAACATAAACAACCTCCACACTGCATTTCAGCTTCCTTCATTATTCCTTACATCCTCGTGAATGATTTTCCCACAATTCAATTAGACCTTTTTAAAAGGTCTTCTTTTCTTTCTTTCTTTCTTTCTTTCTTTCTTTCTTTCTTTCGTCATTCTTTCTTTCTTTCTTTCGATAATTCATTCTATCATTGTTTCTTTCCTTTTTTCTTTCTTTCGTTCATTCATTTGTTCGTGTTTGTTTGTTTGTTTCTTTCTTTCTTTCTTTCGATAATTCATTCGTTAATTCAATAATTCATACGTTCATTCGTTAATTCATTCATTCATTCTTCCTTCCTTTCTTTCTTTCTTTCTTTCTTTCTTTCTTTCTTTCTTTCTTTCTTTCTTTCATCTAAAATGTGGCTAAGCAAACAGTCAAGACCTCCTCCTCTGTCACACACAGAGTTATGGGTGCACGGATCCACACTTTGAAAATCTACCAGAAATCATCTAGTAAACCATCTAGGTTCATTTCTGGATACTGATTCCAGCTTCAGGACACATACTGCTGCCGTTTGTTGGGAGGATTTTTTTTATATACATACAACAATACATGAAACAAACAGTTTAAGTGTTTCAGGGAGAGGTAGGTCTTCATCCGTCGTTTGAAGACGGTCAGTGACTCAGCTGTTCGGACATCTAGGGGACATTTACTCCACCACCTCGGTGCCAGAACAGAGAAGAGTCCAGACGTATATCTTCCTCTTACCCTGAGAGATGGTGGGACTGTTTGTTGCTATGGTTACGTTTAAGTGTTTCTATGGTTAAGTTTAAGGAAATTAAAACACTGACCCATCAAGACATGGACTCCACTAGATCCCTGAAGGTGTGCTGTGGTATCTGGCACCAAGATGTTAGCAGCAGAGCCATGGGCCCCACCTCACAACTTACTTAAAGGATTTACAAGACTTAAAGGATACTTTTGATAGATACTGACCACTGCAGACCGGGAACACACCAAAAGAGCTGCAGTTTTGGAGATGCTCTGATCCAGTGGTCTAGCCATCACAATTTGGCCCTTCGTCAAACTCGCTCAAATCCTTACACTTGTCCATTTTTCCTGCTTCTAACACGTCATCTTTGAGGACAAAATGTTCACCTGCTGCCTAATATATCCCACCCACTAACAGGTGCCATGATGAGGAGATCATCAGTCTTACTCACGTCACCTCTCAGTGGTCATAATGTTATGCCTGATCAGTGTAGAAGGAACAGTAAATTTCTTACAGTTTAAATCACTAGCTCAGATCCTGATGTGACTCTGTACGAGAGCTTTGCTTTATTAAAAGGTAAAAATGTAAAAAATGAAAAGATGGTAGTGCTTAATGAAGAGCTTTAAAGATGGAGTGGATTAGATATGATGTAGAGTGTTGCAAAGACATTTCTCGGCTATAATAAACATTATTCACTTCACTTGTATGTAATTCTTAAGCTTGTGTGTGTGTGTGTGTGTGTGTGTGTCACCTTGAGCGTGCTCTGAAGAGCGCGGAGTGTGTGGACCTTCTCGTTGATGACGGGATTCTTGTTGCGTCGGATGAAGGACCGGCGGAGTTGGTCGTGAGTGATGGGCTGTTTCTGACCAATCAGAGACACTCCTCCCTCCTTCAGCTGGTTAAACAGCTCTCCCATCTCATCCACCGCTACTGAGAGGAACAGACACACAGAGGAACAGGAAGTGTGAGGAACAGGAAGTGTGAGGAACAGGAAGTGTGAAGAAAAGCCATAAGATTACTTCATACTCCATTCTGTTCATATAGAATTCTATTACTATTACATTTATACTGTTTTATATCTCAGCTTCAAACTTTCAATTTTCTTTCTTTTTTTTCTTTCTTTCTTTTTCATTCATTTATTCATTAATTTGTTCATTGTTTCTTTCCTTTTTTGTTTCTTTCATTCTTTCTTCCTTTCATTGTCTTTCTTTCTTCCTTCCTTTCATTCTTTCTTTCTTTGTCTTTCTTTCTTCCGTTCTTCCTTTCATTCTGTCTTTCTTTCTTCCTTTCATTCTGTCTTTCTTTCTTTGTCTTTCTTTCTTCCGTTCTTTCTTTCTTTCGTTCATTTATTCATTCGTTGTTTCTTTCTTTCCTTTTTTGTTAGTTTCTTTCTTTCATACGGTCTTTATTTCGATAATTCATTCGTTCATTGTTTCTTTACCTTTTTTGTTTCTTTCTTTTTCTTTCGTTTGTTCATTCTTCCTTTTATTCTGTCTTTCTTTCTTTGTTTCTGTCATCCATTCATTCAATCGTTCTTTCTTTCTTTCGATCCTTTTGTTGTTCATTCATTCATTTTCGTTCGTTGTTTCTTTCTTTTTTCTTTCCTTTTTTGTTTGTTTGTTTCTGTCTTCCTTTCTTTCGTTGTTTCATTTATTCTTTCTTTCGATAATTCATTCGTTCATTGTTTCTGTCCTTTTCCTTTCTGTTGGTAGTTTGTTTTATTTTTTTGTGCTATTTTTTAAGCATATTTTGTTAATCATATAAGTGATTTTTAAGCTGAATTTTACTGGATTATGGAAAAGAACTTGTGGCTTTCAGATTTGAGAGCTTGAATGGGTTTAATATCAACATTTAATTTGAGAATATAAACATATGTGTGGGAAAATAACAAACTGAAGTTTTCTATAAACATATTGTCCCTAGTAGGCCAGGAAAAAAGAAAAATACTTAATAAAAACGACAAATTCTTGAAAGTCCTGAGTATCTACTTTCATATGAGCTTCACATTAAGCACCAGTGTGACTCAATGCTGAACATAAACATTAAACTAAACAGGAGCAAATTACATTTTTGAAATAAAATTGTTTTAAAAAACAATCCAACACACACACACACACACACACACACAATACAGCATGCACAGCATGCACTGCACACATACATCTGTTTCGAGCGGTTCAGTTCACCTTGTGGTTGTGTAGCTGAGGCTTTACTGCCCCCTGCTGGTGATGTGGTGCCTGCAGTTCCTCCCAGCGGTTTGTTTTTCTTGCCCAGAGCTCGAGGGAGCGTGTTACTCTGAGGCTTCTGTCACCAGACACAATAAACCAACTTAATACTGCTGTTATATTACTGCTGATATATTACTGCTGATATATTACTGCTGATATATTACTGCTGTTATATTACTGCTGATATATTACTGCTGTTATATTACTGCTGATATATTACTGCTGATATATTACTGCTGATATATTACTGCTGATATATTACTGCTGTTATATTACTGCTGTTATATTACTGCTGATATATTACTGCTGTTATATTACTGCTGTTATATTACTGCTGTTATATTACTGCTGATATATTACTGCTGTTATATTACTGCTGATATATTACTGCTGATATATTACTGCTGTTATATTACTGCTGATATATTACTGCTGTTATATTACTGCTGATATATTACTGCTGTTATATTACTGCTGTTATATTACTGCTGATATATTACTGCTGATATATTACTGCTGTTATATTACTGCTGATATATTACTGCTGATATATTACTGCTGTTATATTACTGCTGATATATTACTGCTGTTATATTACTGCTGTTATATTACTGCTGATATATTACTGCTGATATATTACTGCTGTTATATTACTGCTGATATATTACTGCTGATATATTACTGCTGTTATATTACTGCTGATATATTACTGCTGATATATTACTGCTGTTATATTACTGCTGATATATTACTGCTGTTATATTACTGCTGATATATTACTGCTGATATATTACTGCTGATATATTACTGCTGTTATATTACTGCTGATATATTACTGCTGATATATTACTGCTGATATATTACTGCTGTTATATTACTGCTGTTATATTACTGCTGATATATTACTGCTGATATATTACTGCTGTTATATTACTGCTGATATATTACTGCTGATATATTACTGCTGTTATATTACTGCTGATATATTACTGCTGTTATATTACTGCTGATATATTACTGCTGATATATTACTGCTGATATATTACTGCTGTTATATTACTGCTGATATATTACTGCTGTTATATTACTGCTGTTATATTACTGCTGATATATTACTGCTGATATATTACTGCTGTTATATTACTGCTGTTATATTACTGCTGATATATTACTGCTGATATATTACTGCTGATATATTACTGCTGTTATATTACTGCTGATATATTACTGCTGATATATTACTGCTGTTATATTACTGCTGTTATATTACTGCTGTTATATTACTGCTGATATATTACTGCTGTTATATTACTGCTGTTATATTACACTTTATTCAGACTGTAAACATCTGGAAATATACTTAATACTGCTGTGTGTGTGACACTCTGCTTTCTTCCTTTCTTTCTTTCATTGTTTCTTTCTTTTTTGTTTTTCCTCTCTTTCTCTCGTTCCATCTTTCTTTCTGTCTTTCTTTCTTTCATTTGTTCATTCTTTCTTTCTCTTATTCTTTGACTTTCTTTCTCTCTTTCTTTCCTTCTCTCATTCTTTGTCTTTCTCTTATTCTTTGACTTTCTTTCTTTCTTTCGTTATTTATTTTGTTCATTCATTCATGCTTTCTCTGCTTCTTTGTCTTTCTTTCTTTTGTTCGTTATTTCTTTCTTTCTCTCATTCTTTGTCTTCCTTTCTTTCCTTATTTTGTTCTTTTTTCTTATGTTCCTTTGTTCTTTTTTCTTACTTTCCTTTATTCTTTCTTTCTTTCTCTGCTTCTTTCTTTTGTTCTTTCTTTTTTTCTCTCATTCTTTGTCTTTCTTTCCTTTGTTCTTTCTTTCCTTCTTTCTTTCATTTATTCGCTTATTCTTTCTTTCTTTCTTCCTTTTCTTTTCTTTTAATTTCTTTCTTTCTGTCTGTCTGTCTGTCTGTCTGTCTCTGTCCCTGTCTGTCTTTCTCACATGTGTGTGTTACGTGTCTCTCCTCACCGTTGTGGTTTTCTTCTTTGGAACAAGTGGTGAGTGTGAGCCGTCCTCCTCTGACTCGGTCTCACTGTAACACTCTGTCAACACACACACACATACACACACACACATATACACACACACACACACACACACCAGGTTCAATAACTCAACCAGCAAACACTATCGTCTTATTAAAAACCATGATATCTGATATCACATCAAACACAACTGCATGAAGCACTGGACATGATGTTCCTGAGTTTGCTGCTGATTTTTTCTTCTAGTAAAATAAATAAATAAATAAAGCAGCAGATCTGCTGGAACGCACCGGCCTCGTTGTCTGATAGATACTGTTGGTGCTTCTTATATTTCTGGATTGCGACGATCAGACAGTTGATCCACCTGTTCCACAAAAAGCAGAGAACAGTGATGTGTTGAGCCGTGAGGTGACCGAAATCCTGTTATCATATATTCTGTTGATAATTTTAAAGCAGGAAGACGTTTCTATCCACAGCTGTGTTTGATGAGAGGTATAATAGTACCAGAAACAGTACCAGTACCAGTAATAGTACCAGTACCAGTGAACAGGTGGAAACAATCAGGAGTCATAGACTTTAATCCCTTTAAACCTACACAACTTACTAACAAACCTGTGGCTGTGTGGGGATAATGTCAGAGTGTGTTGCTGTTGTTGTTTGTGGAAAGAAAGAAAGAAAGAAAGAAAGAAAGAAAGAAAGAAAGAAAGAAAGAAAGAAAGAAAGAAAGAAAGAAAGAAAGAAAGAAAGAAAGAAAGAAAGAAAGAAAGAAAGAAAGAAAGCAGACTAAACAAGAGATAGAAACATCAAACAAACAAACAAAAGAAGAACAAAAAACCTTATGAAAGATAGAAACATTGAACAAGTGAACAAACTAAATAAACAACGAATGAAAAAACAAACAAAAAATAAAAAACAGCAAACGAACAAAAGGCAGAAGGAAAGAACGAAAAAAAGGAAGGAAGGAAGAAGGAAGGAAGAAAAAAGAAAGAAAGAAAGAAAGAAAGAAAGAAAGAAAGAAAGAAAGAAAGACCAAACAAAATATCAAACAAATGAAAGAAAGAACAAAAAATCTAATGAAAGAAATATAAAAACGTTGAACAAATGATCGAACAAAAGAAATAACGAACAAAAACAAACAAACAAAAGACAGAAACATTGAACAAACAAATGAAAGAAAAACAAAGAACGAAAAAAAGAAAGAAACATTTAACAAAAGAAAGAAAGAAAGCAAGAAACATTGAACAAACGAAAGAAAGAAAGAAAGAAAGAAAGAAAGAAAGAAAGAAAGAAAGAAAGAAAGAAAGAAAGGAACAAACGAAAGAAAGGAACAAACGAAAGAAAGAAAGAAAGAAAGAAAGAAAGAAAGAAAGAAAGAAAGAAAGAAAGAAAGAAAGAAAGAAAGAAAGCAAACTTCAAAACAAAACTACATGAAAAAGCTTCTTTATTTATTTTTTAGTTTTCTTTGAAAACTATGAAAATGTCTCTGATGCTCCTGTGTTTCAGTCAGAAGTCCATCTCTACATCTCTTTATTCTCTCTTTTCACACTTTGGTGTTCTTTAAAATACCAGAACTATAACAGAAATAGCAGAAATTTACCCTTCTGTCCACTTTATTAGAAACACCAGTACACCATTCAGTGTGAACTCTAGAGACTGCTGTGTGAAAGCCCCTGAATGCTCCGAGTGTTTACAGCAAACAAGAAGACAATCCTCAGACTTGTAGGATATTATCTGTGTTTATTTACTGCAGTTAGAATCGTCTGGAAGATCAAGCAGATTGATCCGGAGAGCTCAGAGGATCAGGGACACTGGATTAAACAGCTCTGCATTCACTGCATTCACACACGAGGAGCACCAACAGCTGTGTGAAAGCTTTAAGGCAGTGTGTCTGTGGGTCTGATCTTCTGTTCACATGTTCAGAGCAACACTGTGATCCTCAACATCCTGTAATCCTTTATTCAGATTTATTTGAAGAGCACAGTATCGTCAAGGACACCTCTCATAAACTGTTTACCCTCTTACCCTCTGGGAAGAGGTTCAGGTGCCTGTGATCCAAGGCTAGAAGGCTAAGGAACAGCTTTTGCCCCACAGCGGTCTCCTTACTGAACTCTTCAACCCATTAACCCCCCACTGATGGTGATAACCCCTCCTTCACACTGATAAACCCTTCAAAACTGCAAGATATCACTGTATACTGTATATTCTCTGTACATTCATACATATACAACATACACGCATAACATTATGACCACCTGCCTAATATTGTGTTGGTCCACCTTTTGCTGCCAAAACAGCCCCGACTCCACTAGATCCCTGAAGGTGTGCTGTGGTATCTGGCACCAAGATGTTAGCAGCAGATCCTTTAAGTCCTGTAAGTTGCAAGGTGGGGCCTCTATGGGCCATACTTACAGGACTTAAAGGATACTTAAATGACTTAAAGGACACTTTTGATAGATACTGACCACTCCAGACCAGGAACACCCCACAAGAGCTGCAGTTTTGGAGATGCTCTGATCCATTGGTCTAGCCATCACAATTTGGCCCTTCGTCAAATCCTTACGCTTGTCCATTTTTCCTGCTTCTAACACATCAACTTTGAGGACAAAATGTTGACTTGCTGCCTAATATATCCCACCCACTAACAGGGGCCATGATGAGGAGATCATCAGTCTTATTCACGTCACCTCTCAGTGGTCATAATGTTATGGCTGATTGGGGTATATATAAATATATATATATATATATAATCTGACTGATCCACAGGTTGAGGATGAGGCTGAGTTTTGGTGTTTTGGTGTTCATGTGCATCACACTCACTTGCTCATGTCACTAACGTTGTCAGCGGCGAAGAAGAAGTTCTGGAAGCGCGGGTGGAACATCTTAAACACGCTGCAGAGACACCAGAGAGAGAGAGAGAGAGAGAGAGAGAGAGAGAGAGAGAGAGAGAGAGAGAGAGAGAGACCACTTCACATGAGTAACTTGAAAACAGGAGCGTGTGTGTGTGTGTGGGGGGGTATTAATTAAAATCATCAATCAATCAGTAGAACACAAACTACACAACAGAACACACACCACACAAACTACACAACAGAACACACACCAGACAAACTACACAACAGAACACACACCAGACAAACTACACAACAGAACACACACCAGACAAACTACACAACAGAACACACACCACACAAACTACACAACAGAACACACACCAGACAAACTACACAACAGAACACACACCAGACAAACTACACAACAGAACACACACCAGACAAACTACACAACAGAACACACACCAGACAAACTACACAACAGAACACACACCAGACAAACTACACAACAGAACACACACCAGACAAACTACACAACAGAACACACACCAGACAAACTACACAACAGAACACACACCAGACAAACTACACAACAGAACACACACCAGACAAACAGATGCTATATATGCAATGAAAATGTACAAAATACTGAACCTCAGAATACTGGATAAAAAATCTCTCTTATAAAAAATTATATAAAATAAATATTATATAATATATAAACTCTCGTTATTTGCAGTGAGAATGTTATATGAAAATCTAAATATATAAATAAAACAATACTTTGATATATGAAAAAAAATACTGAATAAAACCTGAATAAATGAAATAAAACTAATAAAATCTAATTAAAATAATACACAGGTTCCCAATCTGGAGCTTATGGAACATGGAGAAATTTATTTATAATCAAAATCAGTGAAGAGATGACTAAATGAATGAATAAATAAATAAGCAAGTAAATAAATAAACACATATTATAATTCACACATTTCAAAAAAGTTATACATTGATTAGCATTTTATTGAGTGAAATAAGTATTTGACCCCTTTGCAAAACATGACTTAGTACCTGGTGGCAAACCCTTGTTGGCAATCACAGACGTCAGACATTTCTTGTAGTTGGCCACCAGGTTTGCACACATCTCACATCTCAAGGAATTTGGGCCCACTCCTCTTTGCAGATCCTCTCCAAGTCATTAAGGTTTTGTGGCTGACCCTTCAGCTCCCTCCACAGATTTTCTATGGGATTAAGGTCTGGAGACTGGCTAGGCCACTACAGGACCTTAATGTGCTTCTTTTTGAACCACTCCTTTGTTGCCTTGGCCATGTGTTTTGGGTCATTGTCAGGCTGGAATATCCATCCACGACCCATTTTCAATGCCCTGGCTGAAGGAAGGAGGTTCTCATACAAGATTTAACAGTACATGGCCCCGTCCATCGTCCCTTTGATGCAGTGCAGTTGTCCTGTCACCTGGGGATAGTGTACTTGGGGTCATAGGCAGCATTCCTCCTCCTCCAAACACGGCGAGTTGAGTTGATGCCAAAGAGCTGGATTTTGGTCTCATTTGACCACAACACTTTCACCCAGTTCTCCTCTGAATCATTTAGATGTTCACTGGCAAACTTCAGATGAGCCTGTACATGTGCTTTCTTTAGCAGGGGGACCTTGCGGGTGCTACTGGATTTCAGTCTTTCACGGCGTAGTGTGTTACCAATTGTTTTCGTGGTGACTATGGTCCCAGCTGCCTTGAGATCATTGACAAAATCCTCCAGTGTAATTCTGGGCTGATTCCTCACCGTTCTCATGATCATTGAAACTCCATGAGGTGAGATCTTGCATGGAGCCCCAGACCGAGGAAGATTGACAGTCCTTTTGTGTTTCTTCCATTTGGGAATAATCGCACCAACTGTTGTCACCTTCTCACCAAGCTGCTTGGCGATGGTCTTGTAGCTCATTCCAGCCTTGTGTAGGTCTACAATCTTGTCCCTGACATCCATGGACAGCTCTTTGGTCTTGGCCATGATGGAGAGTTTGGAATCTGATTGATTGCTTCCTTCTGTGGACAGGTGTCTTTCATACAGTTAACAAGCTGAGATTAAGAGCACTCCCCGAGAGTGCTCCTACTGTAATCTCAGCTCCTTACCTGTATAAAAGACACCTGGGAGCCAGAAATCTTTCTGATTGATAGGAGATCAAATACTTATTTCACTCATTAAAATGCAAATCAATGTAGAACATTTTTCTGGATTTTTTTGTTGTTATTCTGTCTCTCACTGTTCAAATAAACCTACCATTAAAATTACAGACTGATCATTTCTTTGTCAGTGGGCAAACGTACAAAATCAGCAGGGGATCAAATCATTTTTTCCCTATATATATATATTATAGTTTTTTGTACTGTGTAGCTGGACACTGGTTGCCATGGTTTCTCTGGTTGTTACAACGTTTGTGTGTGTGTGTGTGTGTGTAAGAAAAGAGAAAAGGACTTACTACTTCCTCTTGTGTTCTCCAGCGCTCTCAATGCTGTAGCTGCCAATCTTCGCCATCCCCACTGCCTTCTCCTCCTGTAAACATGTCAGATTCAGTTCAGAAACACAGAAACACAAACACACAGCTTTAGTTACAAGAGTATTTGTGCATTAAACACCCCTATATTATATATACACTAAAATGGTGTGTGTGTGTGTGTATCTATGTGTGTATGCATATGTCTGTGTATGTATGAATATGTATATATCTGTGTGTATATCTGTGTATTTATGTGTGTGTATATATCCGTGTTTGTGTGTATGTGTATATACAGTAGGTGTGTATGTATATCTATGTGTGTGTATGTATATCTATGTGTGTGTGTATGTATATCTATGTGTGTATGTATATCTATGTGTGTGTGTATGTATATCTATGTGTGTATGTATATCTATGTGTGTGTGTATGTATATCTGTGTGTGTGTATGTATATCTATGTGTGTATGTATATCTATGTGTGTGTGTATGTATATCTATGTGTGTGTGTATATCTATGTGTGTGTATGTATATCTATGTGTGTGTATGTATATCTATGTGTGTGTATGTATATCTATGTGTGTGTGTATGTATATCTATGTGTGTGTATGTATATCTATGTGTGTGTATGTATATCTATGTGTGTGTGTATGTATATCTATGTGTGTGTATGTATATCTATGTGTGTGTATGTATATCTATGTGTGTGTGTATGTATATCTATGTGTGTGTATGTATATCTATGTGTGTGTATGTATATCTATGTGTGTGTATGTATATCTATGTGTGTGTGTATGTATATCTATGTGTGTATGTATATCTATGTGTGTGTATGTATATCTATGTGTGTGCGTATGTATATCTATGTGTGTATGTATATCTATGTGTGTGTGTATGTATATCTATGTGTGTATGTATATCTGTGTGTGTGTGTGTATGTATATCTATGTGTGTGTATGTATATCTATGTGTGTGTGTATGTATATCTATGTGTGTATGTATATCTATGTGTGTGTGTATGTATATCTATGTGTGTATGTATATCTATGTGTGTGTGTATGTATATCTATGTGTGTATGTATATCTGTGTGTGTGTGTGTATGTATATCTATGTGTGTATGTATATCTATGTGTGTGTGTATGTATATCTATGTGTGTATGTATATCTGTGTGTGTGTGTATGTATATCTATGTGTGTGTATGTATATCTATGTGTGTGTGTATGTATATCTATGTGTGTATGTATATCTATGTGTGTGTGTATGTATATCTATGTGTGTATGTATATCTATGTGTGTGTGTATGTATATCTATGTGTGTATGTATATCTATGTGTGTGTGTATGTATATCTATGTGTGTATGTATATCTATGTGTGTGTGTGTGTATGTATATCTATGTGTGTGTGTATGTATATCTATGTGTGTATGTATATCTATGTGTGTGTATGTATATCTATGTGTGTGTGTATGTATATCTATGTGTGTGTGTATGTATATCTATGTGTGTATGTATATCTATGTGTGTGTGTGTGTGTATGTATATCTATGTGTGTGTGTATATATATGTGTGTATGTATATCTATGTGTGTATGTATATCTGTGTGTGTGTATGTATGTATATCTATGTGTGTATGTATATCTGTGTGTGTGTGTGTATGTATATCTATGTGTGTATGTATATCTGTGTGTGTGTGTGTATATGTATATCTATGTGTGTGTGTATGTATATCTATGTGTGTGTGTATATCTATGTGTGTATGTATATCTATGTGTGTGTGTATGTATATCTATGTGTGTATGTATATATATGTGTGTATGTATATCTATGTGTGTATGTATATATATGTGTGTATGTATATATATGTGTGTGTATATCTATGTGTGTATGTATATCTATGTGTGTGTGTATGTATATCTGTGTGTATGTATATCTATGTGTGTGTGTATCTATGTGTGTGTGTATATCTATGTGTGTATGTATATCTATGTGTGTATGTATATCTATGTGTGTGTGTATGTATATCTGTGTGTATGTATATCTATGTGTGTGTGTATCTATGTGTGTGTGTATGTATATCTATGTGTGTATGTATATCTATGTGTGTGTGTATATCTATGTGTGTGTGTATGTATATCTGTGTGTATGTATATCTATGTGTGTGTGTGTATCTATGTGTGTGTGTATGTATATCTATGTGTGTATGTATATCTATGTGTGTGTGTATATCTATGTGTGTGTGTATGTATATCTGTGTGTATGTATATCTATGTGTGTGTGTATCTATGTGTGTATGTATATCTATGTGTGTGTGTATGTATATCTGTGTGTATGTATATCTATGTGTGTGTGTGTATCTATGTGTGTGTATGTATATCTATGTGTGTATGTATATCTATGTGTGTGTGTATATCTATGTGTGTGTGTATGTATATCTGTGTGTATGTATATCTATGTGTGTGTGTATCTATGTGTGTATGTATATCTATGTGTGTGTGTATGTATATCTGTGTGTATGTATATCTATGTGTGTGTATATCTATGTGTGTGTGTATGTATGTGTGTGTGTATGTATATCTGTGTGTATGTATATCTATGTGTGTGTGTGTATCTATGTGTGTGTGTATGTATATCTATGTGTGTATATCTATGTGTGTATATCTATGTGTGTGTATATCTATGTGTGTGTGTATATCTATGTGTGTATGTATATCTATGTGTGTGTGTATGTATATCTGTGTGTATGTATATCTATGTGTGTGTGTATGTATATCTATGTGTATGTATATCTATGTGTGTATGTATATCTATGTGTGTGTATCTGTGTGTGTGTATATCTATGTGTGTATGTATATCTATGTGTGTGTGTATGTATATCTATGTGTGTATGTATATCTATGTGTGTGTATATCTATGTGTGTATGTATATCTATGTGTGTGTGTATGTATATCTGTGTGTATGTATATCTATGTGTGTGTGTATCTGTGTGTGTGTATATCTATGTGTGTATGTATATCTATGTGTGTATGTATATCTATGTGTGTGTGTATCTGTGTGTGTGTATATCTATGTGTGTATGTATATCTAGGTGTGTGTGTATCTGTGTGTGTGTATGTATATCTATGTGTGTGTGTATCTGTGTGTGTGTATATCTATGTGTGTATGTATATCTGTGTGTATATGTATATCTGTGTGTATGTATATCTATGTGTGTGTGTATCTATGTGTGTGTGTATATCTATGTGTGTATGTATATCTATGTGTGTATGTATATCTATGTGTGTGTGTATGTATATCTATGTGTGTGTGTATGTATATCTGTGTGTGTGTATGTATATATATGTGTGTATGTATATCTATGTGTGTGTGTATATCTATGTGTGTATGTATATCTATGTGTGTGTGTATATCTGTGTGTATGTATATATATGTGTGTATGTATATCTGTGTGTATGTATATCTATGTGTGTGTGTATATCTGTGTGTATGTATATATATGTGTGTATGTATATCTGTGTGTATGTATATCTATGTGTGTGTGTATATCTGTGTGTATGTATATATATGTGTGTATGTA
>NC_080718.1:24118156-24158156 GCF_019097595.1 Hemibagrus wyckioides | reverse complement strand
TTCCTCCTTCTGCAGACGGGAAAAACAGGAAGAGCTTCAGGTTAACTCATCCTGATAGAGCAGGAGACACGGGACTGAGTTTCTGTGCGTGATTGCATTTGCACTTGATGCATCAATACGTCAACGGGCGAGCTATGTCTGTCAGACTTGCGTGTGTGTGTGTGTGTGTGTGTGAGATCAATGAGAGTATGTGTGTGTCAGTGGAAGTCATGTGGCAGTGCTGTGATCCCTTAAGGCTCTCCAAACAACAAGATATCCCCAACCTCATTACATCATCCAACACATCCTGGGATGATATTAAACCACAATCACAAGATTCGACTCGTCGGCATAGGAACTGTGTGTGTGTGTGTGTGTGTGTGTGTGAGTGAGTGTGTGAGAGAGAGAGAGAGAGAGAGAGAGAGAGAGAAAGCGCTAGAGAGAGCTTCAAAGGGGCCATGGGGATTTTCAGAGCTCTGAACAGGAAGTGAGTGTTGTCATACCAACCTCTCTCTGTGGAACCTACAGGTAAAGCTTGTGTGTGTGTGTGTGTGTTTGATGTAAGCATCATTATTAAAAAGATGAACTAATAGAAGCCTTTATTAATATCGCCACACATGAATTACAACACAGTTGTGGTCGGAGTGCAGAACTTGTGGTCAGAGCACAGGGGCAGCTTTAATGCAGCGCCCCTGGAGCCGAGAGGGTTAAGGACCTTGCTCAATTGCCCAACAGTGGTGGCTTGGCAATGCTGGGCCTTGAACCTTGACCTTTTGATCAACAACCCAGAGCTTTAACCACTTGAGCCACCACTGCCCCACTAACGCTCCTCTCAATCCTGTTCATTCAGAAATAACTGTGATGACATCATGAGCATCCTGAGAGTCTGTGCAGAACCAAAGGCCAGGTACTGAACTGAGGCATGTTTATGCTCTCACTATTATATTAACCACTGCAATAAGATCCATCCAAATCCATTGTCCACTGTCTGTATTACTAAATATTCGTGTCATCTGTCACATTGTGGATCATTTTCTCAAAGGTCCAGTGGCTGAGAAGTGCAAATAACAAATGCAAAAAAAAAAAAACACAAAGCCAATTCAGACAAACTGGAAAAGATAGGAATAGCTTGCGAATGGAATTCTTACCTCTGACTGGACGAGACACTGGTCACTCAAAATACACAAGCAGTAGTAGCAGTTTATTTCTTGTACATGTGTGGAGTTCTGCCTTCACTTTAAACCATTTTTCTAAACAGTGCAACTTTAAATCTTTTAAAGAAAATAACAAACATATATATTTATCTTAATGAGAAAGTGGAATTCATTCAGCGCTACTTTGAGGAAGGATGAACATATGCCGTGATTTTGGATATACTGATAGTGTATCATGGAATAAAGATTGGTTATTGATCTCTAAAAACACACCTAGGGAAAGCAAGAATGTTTCGAAGACCAAACTATTCCAGATTAAAGGATGTAAGGAGCGTTATAAGAGCGTTCATATACACACCGATCCACTTTCTACTGCTGCAGCCTGCTGGACTTTATATATATCCTGAGTGACAGATGTCTCCTCCAATCAGTTGTAAGAATTCCATTCACAAACTATACCTACCTTTAACAGTTTGTCTAAATTGTTATTGTGTTTTTAGGATTTCTCAGGCACCGTACAAAAGCATGACATTATTAAATTTTTATCAGACACAATAATCAGTATATTATTGCAAGACGTTGTTCCATGCGCCACCTGGTGGACATCGTGTGAAGCACAAGACGTGTTTAAAGTGAAAGACACGAGCTGGCATAATCACACGACTGATCGCGTGAAACTATTTGAAAATATAACCACGTGCTCTTACAGGCCACATTTGTACGCAGAGGTTTCGATTCAACCACCTCGAAAGCATCTGACCGCATTTTAACTACAGGCTGTGAGAAAATCTTCATTCACATGTACCTCACTGAAGAGCTAACACGCAATTCTTTGACTTTTGACGTCACTTCTCATCGCCTTTAACAACTGATACTGGGTTTCGGTTTCAATCGGTCTCTTTGAGTCACTCTCATGCAAAATGGACATTTAATGAAGTCATTTATAAAAACCACATGTATTTTTTCCCCCGAAGTCATTCATGAAAATCACATGCAACAGTTCTGCTTATTGCACGCGTAATTGATCACATTACACACGCTAATTATTTGTTATTTCATTCAAGGCTGTTTTTGTAGAAACATCGAATTTACATTTTCACGCCCCTAAGCATGACGCTGTGCAAAATCAACTGTGATTGGTTGCTTTACATGTCAATCAGATGCCCTCTTGGGAGGTCCTTAGTGAATTAAAAGCTGCTATGGAGACCAAATCTTCTGTTATCAGTCTGAAGCTCTGGCTACCGCGACATCAACATGTTAGCATTGTTAAGCTTTGAAAGATTAAGATGAGAATCTCAACAGCGAGTGCCTCACCTGTGTTGGCTTGTCTTTGTGTTTGTGAATGGCTGACAGAGGAGGAAGGCGTCTCAGCAGCAGCGTCACACCTTTCGGGTTCTCCTGAAGCTTCGCCACCAGGTTCTTCCTGGTCCAGCCAACCTGAAAACAACATGAATGGATCATTTTCTCAAAGAAGTCTCAGGCATGATTCTCAAAAAGAGGAGAAAAGATAAATAAAAACTCAGTTTAAGAGTTTATTGTCATAAATAAAGAAATTCTCAGTGCTTGGTGCGAGCCTCAGTGCTTGGTGCGAGCCTCAGTGTTTGGTGCGAGTCTCAGTGCTTGGTGCGAGTCTCAGTGCTTGGTGTGAGCCTCAGTGCTTGGTGCGAGCCTCAGTGCTTGGTGCGAGTCTCAGTGCTTGGTGTGAGCCTCAGTGCTTGGTGCGAGCCTCAGTGCTTGGTGCGAGTCTCAGTGCTTGGTGTGAGCCTCAGTGCTTGGTGCGAGTCTCAGTGTTTGGTGCGAGTCTCAGTGCTTGGTGCAAGTCTCAGTGCTTGGTGCGAGTCTCAGTGCTTGGTGTGAGTCTCAGTGATTGGTGTGAGTGTCGGTGCTTGGTGTGAATCTCGGTGCTTGGTGCGAGTCTCAGTGTTTGGTGTGAGTCTCAGTGTTTGGTGCGAGTCTTAGTGTTTGGTGTGAGTCTCAGTGTTTGGTGTGAGTCTCAGTGTGAGTCTCCGTACTTGGTGTGAGTCTCAGTGTTTGGTGCGAGTCTCAGTGCTTGGTGCGAGCCTCAGTGCTTGGTGCGAGTCTCAGTGTTTGGTGCGAGTCTCAGTGCTTGGTGTGAGTCTCAGTGCTTGGTGCGAGTCTCAGTGCTTGATGTGAGTGTCGGTGCTTGGTGTGAATCTCGGCGCTTGGTGCGAGTCTCAGTGTTTGGTGTGAGTCTCAGTGTTTGGTGCGAGTCTTAGTGTTTGGTGTGAGTCTCAGTGTTTGGTGTGAGTCTCAGTGTGAGTCTCCGTACTTGGTGTGAGTCTCAGTGCTTGGTGTGAGTCTCAGAGCTTGGTGTGAGTCTCAGTGTGAGTCTCCGTACTTGGTGTGAGTCTCAGTGTTTGGTGCGAGTCTTAGTGTTTGGTGTGAGTCTCAGTGTTTGGTGTGAGTCTCAGTGTGAGTCTCCGTACTTGGTGTGAGTCTCAGTGCTTGGTGTGAGTCTCAGAGCTTGGTGTGAGTCTCAGTGTGAGTCTCCGTACTTGGTGTGAGTCTCAGTGTTTGGTGCGAGTCTCAGTGTTTGGTGTGAGTCTCAGAGCTTGGTGTGAGTCTCAGTGTTTGGTGTGAGTCTCAAAGCTTGGTGTCAGTCTCAGTGTTTGGTGTGAGTCTCAAGGCTTGGTGTGAGTCTCAGTGTTTGGTGTGAGTCTCAAGGCTTGGTGTGAGTCTCAGTGTTTGGTGTGAGTCTCAAGGCTTGGTGTGAGTCTCAGCATGAGTCTCAGTGGCCAATCATTAATAATCAGGTTAAAGATAGATATCCAACATAACAGAGTTCAGAGAGTTTACTCACCACAACCTGGTCATTCACCTTAATGACCTCATCACCTTCCAGTATCTTCTCAGTGCAATCTGCTGAGAACTGTGTGTAGTGATGAGGAGAAAAAAACACAAATGCAGCAAAGGTTATTGTATAAGGCTAAAGGTAATTGTGGGTTAATATTAATAATAATAATAATAATAATAATAATAATAATAATAATAATAATAATAATAATAATAAATCAGAAGAAATGATGCTCTACCTCAGCAAATGTTCCAGAGACGAAGTGTTGGCTAGAGGTCGTGGAAGTGATCTCAATCCCCTACAAAACAAACAAACAAACAAACAAACAAATAGTATCGGAATATAGTGATACAATGAAAAATAAAATAAAATAAAAATAAAATAGAATAAAAAGCATAGGACAAAAGCTGGAGTGAAAATATAATTACACAAATAATAAATAATAAATTATGTAAAACAATAAATAAATAAATAAATAAATGTATTAATTGACATAAATAGAAAATATAAAATAATAATAAAATAATATTAATATTACTATTATTAAAATACTATATACTATTTATATTTTTGTATTAATATTCTAATAGTAAAATAAAATCAGGAAGAACTTTTTAACAATTAAATGCCAGATTAAAATATATATTTTGAAATATTTTCAATAGGTCAAGAGTTTTGGAGCACAAAATTCAGCCTTTCAGCTTAAAACATTTCTAGACCGATTTTTATAATAGTAATGCTAATGATAATGATAATAATAATAATAAATATACACGTTTGACTCATTTTGAAATATACATGAATAAGCTTCAAGACACAAAACTGCCAAGCACTCGAGATCTGACTTTCTTCATTTCAAACTTCTGTTTACATTTTTTCTGGCCCTGAAATTTACTCCGCTCCCAAAAAAGGCAAGGAAACGAGTTGTGGGTCATTGTAACAGTGCTGGTAGGATTAGTCCTGACCATGCTACATATATATTTAGCAAATATATTTTGGCTTGTTGCTTGTTTTTTAACACTGAGTCAGAGAGGTCTGATTATGGAGGAACTGGTGTGAGTCAGATGGATGTAGACATTTGGTCCTTTTTTTAATTGCTGAACTCGTACACCAGCATCTCAGGAACGTGAGAAAGACTAAAATAACACATAGGCTTTTAATTTAATTGCAGCTTGTTTGACTCCAAATAGCAGGCTACACTATTCATACTTTCTAAGTATAGTGATAATCATAATAATAATTTGGGGGAAAGGAGATTGTGAGTTGTTTTTTCCACATGGGGTCATAAACCCTAGCTTGAGAAGCCCTGAATGAATGGAAAGACGTTTAAATTCTCTCCAGAACAAAAAAAGGCTCTAAAAATGACAAACTGCCCCTTTAATTTTGTGTAAAATGGGTCAGTTCTGCAATGCTAATCAGATCAACTGCACTTTTATTATTAGTTATTCAGCTTCACCGATGTCAGTAACCAGGATACATTTCTGTCAACCCAGTAACTGGAGTTTACAGATCACTCCAGCGATGAGATGTAGGAGTGTCATGTTTTCAATTCTGTTATAAAACAGAACTGGTGTAGGAGTTCCTGATTGAGGTTCTCGGTTGGTACTTTCAGTACTGCAGACATGAAGTGAGCAGTCATGGCCGATTTACCAGCAGCTCCCTCTGTCTGAGTGTTCAGGAGTGACGAGCGGAGGTTTCTGGCGAATTAGAAACCACAATAATGCACAGGAGGAGTTTACTGGAGTTTGTCGAGTCTGTTTCCAGACGTAGGTAACGTAACGTTATCACTGATCTCAGGATGCAGTCTAACACTGCAGAGAGCCGAAATCTGAGATCCAGCATATACAAACTTGCGTATAATGAGTAGAGGATCATAAATATAATTATAATGAGTTATGAGAAATATAATTATAAAAGTTATGAGAATTATAATTATAATTATAATAAGTATATTGAGTAGAGGATCTGATTATTCAAAATTAAATGCCATGTGCCTGAAAGATGTATTTTATTTTTTCATTTTCTATTTAGTGGGGAAAATATGATAGAAGTGAGAAAAACAAGAGGTTGAGAAAGAGAAAATGAGAGAACATGGGGAGACACAGACAGAAAGATTGAGAGAGATAAGGAGACTGAGATAGTGAGTGAGAGAGAGAGAGAGATAAGGGGGGATGGAGAGGGGAAATTCGAATTTTATTCTATTTCTTTATTTGTTGATTTATTTGTTTGTGTGTTGAGCTTATAATTTTCAGTCCTTACCCTTTTAAATGCTTTGGCAATACATGTACAATTTGTCATGCCGATAAAGCACATTTGAACTGGGGGGGTGGGTGGAGAGAGAGGGAGAGGAAGCGAGAGGGGGGGGATAGGGAGGGCGAGGGAGAGGGAGGGAGATGGAGAGAGAGGGAGAGGGAGGGAGAAGCAGAAGGAGAGGGAGGGAGAGGGAGAGGGAGGGAGATGGAGAGAGAGGGCGAGGGAGGGAGAGGCAGAAGGAGATGGAGGGAGAGGGAGAGGAAGAGCGGGGGATAGGGAGGGAGCGGGAGAGGGAGGGAGATGGGGGGAGAGAGGGAGAGGGAGGGAGAGGGAGAGGGAGGAGAGGGAGAGGGAGGGAGAGGGAGAGAGAGGGAGAGGGGGGGGGAGGAGGAAGGAGATGGAGGGAGAGGGAGAGGAAGAGGGGGGGATAGGGAGGGAGAGGGAGAGGGAGGGAGATGGAGAGAGAGGGAGAGGGAGGGAGAAGCAGAAGGAGAGGGAGGGAGAGGGAGAGGGAGGGAGATGGAGAGAGAGGGAGAGGGAGGGAGAGGCAGAAGGAGAGGGAGGGAGAGGGAGAGGAAGAGGGGGGGATAGGGAGGGAGAGGGAGAGGGAGAGGGAGGGAGATGGAGAGAGAGGGAGAGGGAGGGAGAAGCAGAAGGAGAGGGAGGGAGAGGGAGAGGGAGGGAGATGGAGAGAGAGGGAGAGGGAGGGAGAAGCAGAAGGAGAGGGAGGGAGAGGGAGAGGGAGGGAGATGGAGAGAGAGGGAGAGGGAGGGAGAAGCAGAAGGAGAGGGAGGGAGAGGGAGAGGGAGGGAGATGGAGAGAGGGGGAGAGGGAGGGAGAAGCAGAGGGAGAGGGAGGGAGAGGGGGGGGGGGGGAGAGGGAGAGAGAGGGAGAGGGGGGGAGAAGCAGAAGGAGAGGGGGGGAGAGGGAGAGGGAGGGAGATGGAGAGAGAGGGAGAGGAAGAGGGGGGGATAGGGAGGGAGAGGGAGAGGGAGAGGGAGAGGGAGGCAGAAGGAGAAGGAGAGGAAGAGGGTGGGGATAGGGAGGGAGAGGGAGAGGGAGAAAGAGGGGGAGAGGGAGAGGAAGAGGGGGGGGTAGGGAGGGAGAGGGAGAGGGGAGGGGGGGATGGAGAGAAAGAGAGAGAAAGAGGGGAGAGAGAGAGAGAGAGAGAGAGAGAGAGAGAGAGAGAGAGAGAGGGATTTAGTACCAGTTTTTCTCCAGGTGAAACCGGCACCAGATCAACAATCTGCACCAGAGAAGTGTGCTTCAGTATATCCTCAGTAGCAGCGCTCAGAACTTCATCACATATCGCCACCAACCGACGACTCTGTGAGAGAGAGAGAGAGAGAGAGAGAGAGAGAGAGGGAGAGAGAGAGAGAGAAATAGACACAGACAGAGGGAAAGGCCAGAGAGTGACAGAGACAGAAATACAAATACAAACATAGTGAGAAAAGAAGGAAGGAAGGAAGGAAGGAAGAAAGAAAGAAAGAAAGAAAGAAAGAAAGAAAGAAAGAAAGAAAGAAAGAAAGAAAGAAAGAAAGAAAGAAAGAAAGAGAAAAGCAAAGCCCAAGTAAAACAGACAGACAGCGAAACGACAGAAAGACAGAGAGAGGCAGAAGAACAGAAGAACAGACCAATTACTTCAAAATCACTTCAAAGCTTTGAACTGGTGTAAATGAATCAAACAGGTGAATCAATTAAATGATTCAGCACAGGACACGAGACAGGAGAGGAGCAGAGACTCACCGCTGAAATGATGTCCTTCTCCTTATCCAACAGTGTTTTGTCCTGGAAACAGTGGACAGAGGAGAGGGTGTCAATACCCAGCATGGACACACACACTCATGCACACACTCACGCACACACTCACGCACACACTCACACACACACTCACACACACACTCACTCACTCACTCACTCACACACACACACACACACACACTCTTATGGCTATGAGAGATTCCAGGACAGTATAGCTGCTTACTTCACCACAGAGAATTCAGAGAAGACAAGCAATGCCTCCGTAATCCTTAACTTACTCAGCTAAATCTGGCTGTTCATTAATGCCACGGACACACACACACACACTCACACACACTCACACACACACACACACTCACACACACTCACACACACACACACACACTCCCTGCTGCTGACTAATCAAGCTCATTCCATCCTCCCATTCCCCCTCTCACAGTCTTAGCTGCTATAGAGACTGTGACACAATTATGGAAAGCTCTCTCTCTCTCTCTCTCTCTCTCTCACACACACACACACACACAATAAATCTCAATAAACCACTACAAAGTATATCTGATTGTCCAAACCACTGTTAATATTTACAATCTGTTCAGCTTATCCTCTAAACTCTTATGGTCTAAACCAGCAGCTCTTAGGCTTTCGGTTACTGTGACCCATTTTTAACAACATTTCGCACCAATCAACCTCATGTTAGACGGATAAAGATTCATAAGCAATGTTCCCGGCTACTGACTCACCGGGATGGTCGTGAGCGTGTAGAGCTGTGTGTAGAGTATGTGTAGAGTATGTAGGGTGTGTAGAGAGTGTAGAGTGCATGTGGGATGTGTAGAGTGTGTGTGTAGAGTGTGTGTGTAGAGTGTGTGTATAGAGTGTGTGTGAGTGTGTAGGGTGTGTAGAGAGTGTAGAGTGCATGTGGGATGTGTAGAGTGTGTGTGTAGAGTGTGTGTGTAGAGTGTGTGTATAGAGTGTGTGTGAGTGTGTAGGGCATGCCAGCAGTGGATCACTTCTCAGTAAATCATCTCGTCATTTCCTCTGTGGCTACAATCCCTTCCATATCCCAAAACCCACACACACCTACACACACACACACACACACACACACACAGACACACACAGGTACAACTTCCTAATTCTTTAATTCCTTAACCCTAACTTCACTGACCAAAAGGGAAGTTTCCAATGACAGCTACATTTTTTTTTTCCTTGTGAGTAACAAACTGAATGTCTCAAGCTATCAAATACACACACACACACACACACTCTACACACCCTACAAACTCAACACACACTCTACCCACTCTACACACACACACACAACACACAGTCTAAACACCCTCCACACTCTATACACACACACACACACACACACACACTCACCCTACACACCCTCTACACACTCCACACACCCCACACACACTCACCTACATGTTTCAGTTTTGTCATTCTATCTTTACTTGTTCTAGGTGATGAAGCTCAGTAATAATCACACACACGCACACAACACACACACTCTACACCCTCAAGCACTCTATACACACACACACACTGACACACACACACACCCTACACACTCTACACACCCCAGATACTCTTCACACTCCATACACTCTACACACACTACACACCCCACACACACTCACCTACATGTTTCAGTTTTGTCATGTTTTCCCATTGTATCTTTACTTGTTCTAGGTGTGAAGCTCAGTAATAATCACACACACACACACAAAAACACACACACACCCAATGCTGTTCATTTGAATGTCCAGAGCCACTCAATTCAATAAAGCAAAGTGTGTGTGTGTGTGTGTGTGTGTGTGTAAAACCAAAATAAACCTCTTCAGTCAGATTTCTTTAAATCTTTCTCCATCTCTATATCCATCTATTTCCTTTTTTTCCTTTAAACCATTTCCGTTTCAGAAGCTTTCTTTCATTTCTTGGACTATGATTTTTTTTTCTTAAAGATCTAGAAAGATGTTCCAGTACACAACTGTGGTGTCTTTGCCCCATTTGACCCAAAATACTCCATGATCTCATCATGGTCTCATTTATACTGAGCAAAATCTCTAAATCCTGAGCAGGGGGTGGAGCCAAAATACAGTGTAGAGAGTCTAGAGTCTATGTGGGATGTGCAGAGTGTATAAGGTGTGGAGAGTGTCTGTGTGGGGTGTGGGGTGTTGAGAGTGTATAAAGTGTGAAGAGTGTGTGTGTGGGGGGGGGGGTGTAGAGTGTGGGGGGGTGTAGAGTGCGTAAGGTGTCGAGAGTGAGTGTGTCGAGTTTGTAGGGTGTGTAGAGTGTGTAGAGAGTGAAGAGTGTGTGTGTGGGGTGTAGAGTGTGTAGAAAGTGAAGAGTGTATGTGGGGTGTAGAGTGTGTGTGTGTCGAGTTTGCAGGGTTTGTAGAGTGTATGTGGAATGTGTAGAGTGTGTAAGGTGTGAAATGTGTGTGTGTGTGGGAGTGTAGAATATGTAGAGAGTGAAGAGTGTATGTGGGATATGTAGAGTGTGTAAGGTGTGGAGAGTGTGTGTGACGAGTTTGTAGGGTATGTAGAGTGTGTGTGTGTAGAGTGTGTGTGTGTAGAGAGTGAAGAGTGTGTAGAGTGTGTGTGGGATGTGTAGAGTGTGTAAGGTGTGGAAAGTGTGTGTGTCGAATTTGTAGGGTGTGTAGAGTGTGTGTGTGTAGAGAGTGAAGAGTGTGTAGAGTGTGTGTGGGATGTGTAGAGTGTGTAAGGTGTGGAGAGTGTGTGTGACGAGTTTGTAGGGTGTGTAGAGTGTGTGTGTGTGTGTGTGTAGAGTGTGTGTGTGTGTGTAGAGTGTGTGTGTGTAGAGAGTGAAGAGTGTGTAGAGTGTGTGTGGGATGTGTAGAGTGTGTAAGGTGTGGAGAGTGTGTGTGACGAGTTTGTAGGGTGTGTAGAGTGTGTGTGTGTAGAGTGTGTAGAGAGTGAAGAGTGTGTATGGGATGTGGAGAGTGTGTGTAGAGTGTGTGTGTAGAGTGTGTGTGTAGAGTGTGTAGAGTGTGTGTGTAGAGTGTGTGTGTAGAGTGTGTAGAGTGTGTGTGTAGAGTGTGTAGAGTGTGTGTGTAGAGTGTGTGTGTAGAGTGTGTAGTGTGTGTGTAGAGTGTGTAGAGTGTGTGTGTGTGTGTGTGAGTGTGAGTGTGTGTGTGTGGTGTGAGTGTGTAGAGTGTGTAGAGTGTGTGTGTAGAGTGTGTGTGTAGAGTGTGTGTGTAGATTGTGTAGAGTGTGTGTGTAGAGTGTGTAGAGTGTGTGTAGACTGTGTAGAGTGTGTGTGTAGAGTGTGTGTGTAGAGTGTGTGTGTAGAGTGTGTAGAGTGGGTGTGTAGAGTGTGTAGAGTGTGTGTGTAGAGTGTGTAGAGTGTGTGTGTAGAGTGTGTAGAGTGTGTGTGTAGAGTGTGTAGAGTGTGTGTGTAGAGTATGTAGAGTGTGTGTGTAGAGTTTGTGTGTAGAGTGTGTAGAGTGTGTGTGTAGAGTGTGTAGAGTGTGTGTCGAGTGTGTGTGTAGAGTGTGTGTGTAGAGTGTGTAGAGTGTGTGTGTAGAGTGTGTAGAGTGTGTAGAGTGTGTGTGTGTAGAGTGTGTGTGTAGAGTGTGTGTGTAGAGTGTGTAGAGTGTGTAGAGTGTGTGTGTAGAGTGTGTAGAGTGTGTGTGTAGAGTGTGTGTGTAGAGTGTGTAGTGTGTGTGTAGAGTGTGTAGAGTGTGTGTGTAGAGTGTGTGTGTAGAGTGTTTAGAGTGTGTGTGTAGAGTGTGTGTAGAGTGTGTAGAGTGTGTGTGTAGAGTGTGTGTGTAGTGTGTAGAGTGTGTGTGTAGAGTGTGTAGAGTGTGTGTGTAGAGTGTGTAGAGTGTGTGTGTAGAGTGTGTAGAGTGTGTGTGTAGAGTGTGTAGAGTGTGTGTAGAGTGTGTGTGTAGAGTGTGTAGAGTGTGTGTGTAGAGTGTGTAGAGTGTGTGTAGAGTGTGTAGAGTGTGTGTGTAGAGTGTGTAGAGTGTGTGTGTAGAGTGTGTAGAGTGTGTAGAGTGTGTGTAGAGTGTGTGTGTAGAGTGTGTGTGTAGAGTGTGTAGAGTGTGTGTAGAGTGTGTGTGTAGAGTGTGTGTGTAGAGTGTGTAGAGTGTGTGTGTAGAGTGTGTAGAGTGTGTGTAGAGTGTGTGTGTAGAGTGTGTGTGTAGAGTGTGTAGAGTGTGTGTGTAGAGTGTGTGTAGAGTGTGTAGAGTGTGTGTGTAGAGTGTGTGTGTAGTGTGTGTGTAGAGTGTGTAGAGAGTGTGTGTGTAGAGTGTGTAGAGTGTGTGTGTGTGTAGAGAGTGTGTGTAGAGAGTGTGTAGAGTGTGTGTGTAGAGTGTGTGTGGGAGTGTGTGTGTAGAGTGTGTGTGTGTAGAGTGTGTAGTGTGTGTGTAGAGTGTGTAGAGTGTGTGTGTAGAGTGTGTGTGTAGAGTGTGTAGAGTGTGTGTGTAGAGTGTGTAGAGTGTGTGTGTAGAGTGTGTGTGTAGAGTGTGTAGAGTGTGTGTGTGTGTGTGTGTGTGTGTGTGTGTGTGAGTGTGTGTGTGTGTGTAGAGTGTGTGTAGAGTGTGTAGAGTGTGTGTAGAGTGTGTGTGTGTAGAGTGTGTGTGTAGTGTGTAGAGTGTGTGTGTAGAGTGTGTAGAGTGTGTGTGTAGAGTGTGTAGAGTGTGTGTAGAGTGTGTGTGTAGAGTGTGTAGAGTGTGTGTGTGTAGAGTGTGTAGAGTGTGTGTGTAGAGTGTGTGTAGAGTGTGTGTGTAGAGTGTGTGGAGTGTGTGTAGAGTGTGTGTGTAGAGTGTGTAGAGTGTGTGTAGAGTGTGTAGAGTGTGTGTGTAGAGTGTGTAGAGTGTGTAGAGTGTGTGTGTAGAGTGTGTAGAGTGTGTGTGTAGAGTGTGTAGAGTGTGTGTGTAGAGTGTGTGTGTAGAGTGTGTGTGTAGAGTGTGTAGAGTGTGTGTGTAGAGTGTGTGTGTAGAGTGTGTAGAGTGTGTGTGTAGAGTGTGTAGAGTGTGTGTGTAGAGTGTGTGTGTAGAGTGTGTAGAGTGTGTGTGTAGAGTGTGTGTGTAGAGTGTGTGTGTAGAGTGTGTAGAGTGTGTGTGTAGAGTGTGTAGTGTGTGTGTAGAGTGTGTAGTGTGTGTAGAGTGTGTGTAGAGTGTGTGTGTAGAGTGTTTAGAGTGTGTGTGTAGAGTGTGTGTAGAGTGTGTAGAGTGTGTGTGTAGAGTGTGTGTGTAGAGTGTGTAGAGTGTGTGTGTAGAGTGTGTAGAGTGTGTGTGTAGAGTGTGTAGAGTGTGTGTGTAGAGTGTGTGTGTAGAGTGTGTGTGTGTGTAGAGTGTGTGTGTAGAGTGTGTAGAGTGTGTGTGTAGAGTGTGTAGAGTGTGTGTAGAGTGTGTGTGTAGAGTGTGTAGAGTGTGTGTGTAGAGTGTGTGTGTAGAGTGTGTGTGTAGAGTGTGTAGAGTGTGTGTAGAGTGTGTGTGTAGAGTGTGTGTGTAGAGTGTGTGTGTAGAGTGTGTGTGTAGAGTGTGTAGAGTGTGTAGAGTGTGTGTGTAGAGTGTGTGTGTAGAGTGTGTAGAGTGTGTGTGTAGAGTGTGTGTGTAGAGTGTGTGTGTAGAGTGTGTGTGTAGAGTGTGTAGAGAGTGTGTGTAGAGTGTGTGTGTAGAGTGTGTGTGTAGAGTGTGTAGAGTGTGTGTAGAGTGTGTGTGTAGAGTGTGTGTGTAGAGTGTGTGTGTAGAGTGTGCAGAGTGTGTGTGTAGAGTGTGTGTGTAGAGTGTGTAAAGTGTGTGTGTAGAGTGTGTGTGTAGAGTGTGTGTGTAGAGTGTGTAGAGTGTGTGTGTAGAGTGTGTGTGTAGTGTGTGTGTAGAGTGTGTAGAGTGTGTGTGTAGAGTGTGTAGTGTGTGTGTAGAGGGTGTGTGTAGAGTGTGTAGAGTGTGTGTGTAGAGTGTGTAGAGTGTGTGTGTAGAGTGTGTAGAGTGTGTGTAGAGAGTGTGTGTAGAGTGTGTGTGTAGAGTGTGTAGAGTGTGTGTGTAGAGTGTGTAGAGTGTGTGTGTAGAGTGTGTGTAGAGTGTGTGTGTAGAGTGTGTAGAGTGTGTGTGTAGAGTGTGTGTGTAGAGTGTGTAGAGTGTGTGTGTAGAGTTTGTTGAGTGTGTAGAGTTTGTTGAGTGTGTTGTGTGTGTGTGTGTAACTGTACACAGAGTAGTGTGTAGAGTTTGTTGAGTGTGTGTGTGGGAGGTGTAGAGAGTGTGTGTGTAGAGTGTGTAGAGTGGGTGTGTAGAGTGTGTAGAGTGTGTGTGTAGAGTGTGTGTGTAGAGTGTGTAGAGTGTGTGTAGAGAGTGTGTGTAGAGTGTGTAGAGTGTGTGTGTAGAGTGTGTAGAGTGTGTGTGTAGAGTGTGTAGAGTGTGTGTGTAGAGTGTGTAGAGTGTGTAGAGTGTGTGTAGAGTGTGTGTGTAGAGTGTGTGTGTAGAGTGTGTGTGTAGAGTGTGTAGAGTGTGTGTGTAGAGTGTGTAGAGTGTGTGTGTAGAGTGTGTGTAGAGTGTGTAGAGTGTGTGTGTAGAGTGTGTGTGTAGAGTGTTTAGAGTGTGTGTGTAGAGTGTGTAGAGTGTGTGTGTAGAGTGTGTGTGTAGAGTGTGTGTGTAGTGTGTGTGTAGAGTGTGTGTAGAGTGTGTGTGTGTAGAGTGTGTAGAGTGTGTGTGTAGAGTGTGTAGAGTTTGTGTGTGTAGAGTGTGTAGAGTGTGTGTGTAGAGTGTGTGTGTAGAGGTGTGTGTGTAGAGAGTGTGTGTGTGGGAGAGTGTGTAGAGTGTGTGTGTAGAGAGTGTGTAGAGTGTGTGTGTAGAGTGTGTGTGTAGAGTGTGTAGAGAGTGTGTGTGTAGAGTGTGTGTGTAGAGAGTGTGTGTGTAGAGTGTGTAGAGTGTGTGTGTAGAGTGTGTAGAGTGTGTGTGTAGAGTGTGTGTGTAGAGTGTGTAGAGTGTGTGTGTAGAGTGTGTGTGTAGAGTGTGTAGAGTGTGTGTGTAGAGTGTGTGTGTAGAGTGTGTAGTGTGTGTGTAGAGTGTGTGTGTGTAGAGTGTGTGTGTAGAGTGTGTAGAGTGTGTGTGTAGAGTGTGTGTGTAGAGTGTGTAGAGTGTGTGTGTAGAGTGTGTGTGTAGAGTGTGTAGAGTGTGTGTGTAGAGTGTGTAGAGTGTGTAGCCAGAGTGTGTAGAGTGTGTAGAGAGTGTGTGTGTAGAGTGTGTGGGAGTGTGTGTGTAGAGTGTGTAGAGTGTGTGTGTACAGTGTGTAGAGTGTGTAGAGAGTGTAGAGTGTGTGTGTAGAGTGTGTAGAGAGTGTGTGTGTAGAGTGTGTAGAGTGTGTGTGGGGAGTGTGTGTGTAGAGTGTGTGTGTAGAGTGTGTGTGTAGAGTGTGTGTGTAGAGTGTGTGTAGAGTGTGTAGAGTGTGTGTAGAGTGTGTGTGTGTGTAGAGTGTGTAGAGTGTGTGTGTAGAGTGTGTAGAGTGTGTGTGTAGAGTGTGTGCAGAGTGAGTGTGTAGAGTGTGTGTGTAGAGTGTGTGTGTAGAGAGTGTGTGTAGAGTGTGTAGAGTGTGTGTGTAGAGTGTGTAGAGTGTGTGTAGAGTGTGTGTGTAGAGTGTGTGTGTAGAGTGTGTAGAGTGTGTGTGTAGAGTGTGTGTAGAGTGTGTAGAGTGTGTGTGTAGAGTGTGTAGAGTGTGTGTGTAGAGTGTGTAGAGTGTGTGTGTAATATGTGTAGTGTGTGTGTGAGAGTGTGTAGTGTGTAGTGTGTGTAGAGTGTGTGTGTAGAGTGTGTAGAGTGTGTGTGTAGAGTGTGTGTAGAGTGTGTGTGTAGAGTGTGTGTAGAGGGTGTGGTGTGTGTGTGTAGTGTGTGTAGAGTGTGTGTGTAGAGTGTGTAGAGTGTGTGTGTAGAGTGTGTGTGTAGAGTGTGTAGAGTGTGTGTGTAGAGTGTGTAGAGTGTGTGTGTAGAGTGTGTAGAGTGTGTGTGTAGAGTGTGTGTGTAGAGTGTGTAGAGTGTGTGTGTAGAGTGTGTAGAGTGTGTGTGTAGAGTGTGTGTGTAGAGTGTGTAGAGTGTGTGTGTAGAGTGTGTAGAGTGTGTGTAGAGTGTGTGTGTAGAGTGTGTGTGTGGAGTGTGTGTGTAGAGTGTGTAGAGTGTGTGTGTAGAGTGTGTAGAGTGTGTGTAGAGTGTGTAGAGTGTGTGTGTAGAGTGTGTGTAGAGTGTTTAGAGTGTGTGTGTAGAGTGTGTGTGTAGAGTGTGTAGAGTGTGTGTGTAGAGTGTGTGTGTAGAGTGTGTAGAATGTGTGTAGAGTGTGTAGAGTGTGTGTGTAGAGAGTGTAGAGTGTGGGTGTAGAGTGTGTAGAGTGTGTGTGTAGAGTGTGTGTGTAGGGTGTGTAGAGAGTGTGTGTGTAGAGTGTGTAGAGTGTGTGTGTAGAGTGTGTGTGTAGAGTGTGTAGAGTGTGTGTGTAGAGTGTGTAGAGTGTGTGTGTAGAGTGTGTGTGTAGAGTGTGTGTGTAGAGTGTGTGTGTAGAGTGTGTAGAGTGTGTAGAGTGTGTGTGTAGAGTGTGTGTGTAGAGTGTGTAGAGTGTGTGTGTAGAGTGTGTAGAGTGTGTGTGTAGAGTGTGTGTGTAGAGTGTGTAAAGTGTGTGTGTAGAGTGTGTGTGTAGAGTGTGTGTGTAGAGTGTGTAGAGTGTGTGTGTAGAGTGTGTAGTGTGTGTGTAGAGTGTGTAGAGTGTGTGTGTAGAGTGTGGAGTGTGTGTGTAGAGTGTGTAGAGTGTGTGTGTAGAGTGTGTAGAGTGTGTGTGTAGAGTGTGTAGAGTGTGTGTGTAGAGTGTGTAGCGTGTGTGTAGAGAGTGTGTGTAGAGTGTGTGTGTAGAGTGTGTGTAGAGTGTGTGTGTAGAGAGTGTGTAGAGTGTGTGTAGAGTGTGTAGAGTGTGTGTGTAGAGTGTGTGTGTAGAGTGTGTAGAGTGTGTGTGTAGAGTGTGTGTAGAGTGTGTGTGTAGAGTGTGTAGAGTGTGTGTGTAGAGTGTGTGTAGAGAGTGTGTGTAGAGTGTGTAGAGTGTGTGTGTAGAGTGTGTGTGTAGAGTGTGTAGTGTGTGTGTGGGGGGGTGTAGAGTGTGTGTGTAGAGTGTGTGTAGAGTGTGTGTGTAGAGTGTGTAGAGTGTGTGTAGAGTGTGTGTGTAGAGTGTGTAGAGTGTGTGTAGAGAGTGTGTGTAGAGTGTGTAGAGTGTGTGTGTAGAGTGTGTAGAGTGTGTGTGTAGAGTGTGTAGAGTGTGTAGAGTGTGTGTAGAGTGTGTGTGTAGAGTGTGTGTGTAGAGTGTGTAGAGTGTGTGTGTAGAGTGTGTAGAGTGTGTGTGTAGAGTGTGTGTAGAGTGTGTAGAGTGTGTGTGTAGAGTGTGTGTGTAGAGTGTTTAGAGTGTGTGTGTAGAGTGTGTAGAGTGTGTGTAGAGTGTGTAGAGTGTGTGTGTAGAGTGTGTGTGTAGTGTGTGTGTAGAGTGTGTAGAATGTGTGTAGAGTGTGTAGAGTGTGTGTGTAGAGTGTGTAGAGTTTGTTTGTGTAGAGTGTGTAGAGTGTGTGTGTAGAGTGTGTGTGTAGAGTGTGTAGAGTGTGTGTGTAGAGTGTGTGTGTAGAGTGTGTAGAGTGTGTGTGTAGAGTGTGTAGAGTGTGTGTGTAGAGTGTGTGTGTAGAGTGTGTAGAGTGTGTGTGTAGAGTGTGTGTGTAGAGTGTGTAGAGTGTGTGTGTAGAGTGTGTAGAGTGTGTGTGTAGAGTGTGTGTGTAGAGTGTGTGTGTAGAGTGTGTAGAGTGTGTAGAGTGTGTGTGTAGAGTGTGTAGAGTGTGTGTAGAGTGTGTGTGTAGAGTGTGTAGTGTGTGTGTAGAGTGTGTGTGTGTGTGTAGAGTGTGTGTGTGTGTGTGTAGAGTGTGTGTGTAGAGTGTGTAGAGTGTGTGTGTAGAGTGTGTAGAGTGTGTGTGTAGAGTGTGTAGAGTGTGTGTGTAGAGTGTGTAGAGTGTGTGTGTAGAGTGTGTGTGTAGAGTGTGTAGAGTGTGTGTGTAGAGTGTGTAGAGTGTGTGTGTAGAGTGTGTAGAGTGTGTGTGTAGAGTGTGGAGTTTGTGTGTAGAGTGTGTGTGTAGAGTGTGTAGAGTGTGTGTGTAGAGTGTGTAGAGTGTGTGTAGAGTGTGTGTGTAGAGTGTGTGTGTAGAGTGTGTGTGTAGAGTGTGTGTGTAGAGTGTGTAGAGTGTGTGTGTAGAGTGTGTAGTGTGTGTGTAGAGTGTGTAGAGTGTGTGTGTAGAGTGTGTAGAGTGTGTGTGTAGAGTGTGTGTAGAGTGTGTGTGTAGAGTGTGTGTAGAGTGTGTGTGTAGAGTGTGTAGAGTGTGTGTGTAGAGTGTGTGTGTAGAGTGTGTAGAGTGTGTGTAGAGTGTGTAGAGTGTGTGTGTAGAGTGTGTAGAGTGTGTGTGTAGAGTGTGTGTGTAGAGTGTGTAGAGTGTGTGTGTAGAGTGTGTAGAGTGTGTGTGTAGAGTGTGTGTGTAGAGTGTGTAGTGTGTGTGTAGAGTGTGTGTGTAGAGTGTGTAGAGTGTGTGTGTAGAGTGTGTGTGTAGAGTGTGTAGAGTGTGTGTGTAGAGTGTGTAGAGTGTGTGTGTAGAGTGTGTAGAGTGTGTGTAGAGTGTGTGTGTAGAGTGTGTAGAGTGTGTGTGTAGAGTGTGTAGAGTGTGTGTGTAGAGTGTGTAGAGTGTGTAGAGTGTGTAGAGTGTGTGTGTAGAGTGTGTAGAGTGTGTGTGTAGAGTGTGTAGAGTGTGTGTGTAGAGTGTGTAGAGTGTGTGTGTAGAGTGTGTGTGTGGAGTGTGTGTGTAGAGTGTGTAGAGTGTGTGTGTAGAGTGTGTAGAGTGTGTGTAGAGTGTGTAGAGTGTGTGTGTAGAGTGTGTGTAGAGTGTTTAGAGTGTGTGTGTAGAGTGTGTAGAGTGTGTGTGTAGAGTGTGTAGAGTGTGTGTGTAGAGTGTGTGTGTAGAGTGTGTAGAATGTGTGTAGAGTGTGTAGAGTGTGTGTGTAGAGTGTGTAGAGTGTGTGTGTAGAGTGTGTAGAGTGTGTGTGTAGAGTGTGTAGAGTGTGTGTGTAGAGTGTGTGTGTAGAGTGTGTGTGTAGAGTGTGTAGAGTGTGTGTGTAGAGTGTGTGTGTAGAGTGTGTAGAGTGTGTGTGTAGAGTGTGTGTGTAGAGTGTGTGTGTAGAGTGTGTAGTGTGTGTGTAGAGTGTGTGTGTAGAGTGTGTGTGTAGAGTGTGTGTGTAGAGTGTGTAGAGTGTGTAGAGTGTGTGTGTAGAGTGTGTAGAGTGTGTGTGTAGAGTGTGTAGTGTAGAGTGTGTAGAGTGTGTGTAGAGTGTGTGTGTAGAGTGTGTGTGTAGAGTGTGTAGAGTGTGTGTGTAGAGTGTGTGTGTAGAGTGTGTAGAGTGTGTGTAGAGTGTGTGTGTAGAGTGTGTAGAGTGTGTGTGTAGAGTGTGTAGAGTGTGTGTGTAGAGTGTGTGTAGAGTGTGTAGAGTGTGTGTGTAGAGTGTTTAGAGTGTGTGTGTAGAGTGTGTGTGTAGAGTGTGTAGAGTGTGTGTGTAGAGTGTGTGTGTAGAGTGTGTAGATGTGTAGAGTGTGTGTGTAGAGTGTGTGTAGATGTGTAGAGTGTGTGTATGTAGAGTGTATGTGTAGAGTGTGTGTTTGTAGAGTGTATGTGTGTGTAGAGTGTGTGTGTAGAGTGTGTGTGTGTAGAGTGTGTGTGTGTAGAGTGTGTGTATGTAGAGTGTGTGTGTAGAGTGTGTGTGTAGAGTGTGTAGAGTGTGTGTGTAGAGTGTGTGTGTAGAGTGTGTAGAGTGTGTGTGTAGAGTGTGTGTGTAGAGTGTGTAGAGTGTGTGTGTAGAGTGTGTAGAGTGTGTGTGTAGAGTATGTAGAGTGTGTGTGTAGAGTGTGTAGAGTGTGTGTGTAGAGTGTGTAGTGTAGTGTGTGTGTAGACTGTGTAGAGTGTGTGTGTAGAGTGTGTAGAGTGTGTGTGTAGAGTGTGTAGAGTGTGTGTGTAGAGTGTGTAGAGTGTGTGTGTAGAGTGTGTGTGTAGAGTGTGTGTGTAGAGTGTGTAGAGTGTGTGTGTAGAGTGTGTAGAGTGTGTGTGTAGAGTGTGTAGAGTGTGTGTGTAGAGTGTGTGTGTAGTGTGTGTGTGTAGTGTGTGTAGAGTGTGTGTGTAGAGTGTGTGTGTAGAGTGTGTAGAGTGTGTAGAGTGTGTGTGTAGAGTGTGTAGAGTGTGTGTGTGTAGAGTGTGTGTGTAGAGTGTGTAGAGTGTGTGTGTAGAGTGTGTGTGTAGAGTGTGTAGAGTGTGTGTGTAGAGTGTGTGTGTAGAGTGTGTGTGTAGAGTGTGTAGAGTGTGTGTGTAGAGTGTGTAGAGTGTGTGTGTAGAGTGTGTAGAGTGTGTAGAGTGTGTAGAGTGTGTGTGTAGAGTGTGTGTGTAGAGTGTGTAGAGTGTGTGTGTAGAGTGTGTAGAGTGTGTGTAGAGTGTGTAGAGTGTGTGTGTAGAGTGTGTAGAGTGTGTGTGTAGAGTGTGTGTGTAGAGTGTGTAGAGTTTGTTTGTGTAGAGTGTGTAGAGTGTGTGTGTAGAGTGTGTAGAGTGTGTGTGTAGGGTGTGTGTGTAGAGTGTGTAGAGTGTGTGTGTAGAGTGTGTAGAGTGTGTGTGTAGAGTGTGTAGAGTGTGTGTGTAGAGTGTGTGTGTAGAGTGTGTGTGTAGAGTGTGTGTGTAGAGTGTGTGTGTAGAGTGTGTGTGTAGAGTGTGTGTGTGTGTGTGTGTGTGTGAGTGTGTAGAGTGTGTAGGGTGTGTGTGTAGAGTGTGTAGTGTGTGTGTGTAGAGTGTGTGTGTGTAGAGTGTGTAGAGTGTGTGTGTAGGAGTGTGTAGAGAGTGTGTGTGTAGAGTGTGTAGAGTGTGTGTGTAGAGTGTGTGTAGAGTGTGTAGTGTGTGTGTGTAGAGTGTGTGTGTAGAGTGTGTAGAGTGTGTGTGTAGAGTGTGTGTGTAGAGTGTGTAGAGTGTGTAGAGTGTGTGTGTAGAGTGTGTGTGTAGAGTGTGTAGAGTGTGTGTAGAGTGAGTGTGTAGAGTGTGTAGAGAGTGTGTGTGTGTAGAGTGTGTGTGTGTAGAGTGTGTAGAGTGTGTAGAGTGTAGAGTGTGTAGAGTGTGTAGAGTGTGTGTGTAGAGTGTGTAGAGTGTGTGTGTAGAGTGTGTAGAGTGTGTGTGTGTAGAGAGTGTGTAGAGTGTGTGTGGAGAGTGTGTAGAGAGTGTGTAGAGTGTGTAGAGTGTGTGTGTAGAGTGTGTGTGTAGAGTGTGTGTGTAGAGTGTGTGTGTAGAGTGTGTGTGTAGAGTGTGTAGAGTGTGTGTGTAGAGTGTGTGTGTAGAGTGTGTAGAGTGTGTGTGTGTAGAGTGTGTGTGTAGAGTGTGTAGAGTGTGTAGAGTGTGTGTGTAGAGTGTGTAGAGTGTGTGTGTAGAGTGTGTGTGTAGAGTGTGTAGAGTGTGTGTGTAGAGTGTGTGTGTAGAGTGTGTAGAGTGTGTGTGTAGAGTGTGTAGAGTGTGTAGAGTGTGTAGAGTGTGTGTGTAGAGTGTGTGTGTAGAGTGTGTAGAGTGTGTGTGTAGAGTGTGTAAATGTGTGTTAGAGTGTGTGTGTAGAGTGTGTGTGTAGAGTGTGTAGAGTGTGTGTGTAGAGTGACAGCGTCAGCCATGGAGCCAGAAACGCTATAAAAAGTACAGCTAGGGATTTTCTCTGTGGATCTGTTTACACCCAGCACATAAACATCAGCAGGTGCAGCTGGAAATGTAAGAGCTAAACAGTGTGAGATAGAGACGATCTACAATCTGTATCACACCTGAGAAATGATACTAAGGCAAAATCTTTAAAACTATTCTGTGTTTAATGATTTTTTTTCACGTGAACTGTAGTAGCCCTGAGGTTAGAAGGGTTACTAGTGCAGCAGTATAAAACATATTAGCATAAAAGTATCTATAAAACTCAGTATCACAGTTTTGTTGGACTTGGGTTTGTTCATGAAATCGCTTTTGGGGTTTTAGGTAAAGGCTCATGAAGGCAATGCAGACACTGTGGAACCTCGGCATATGCATTTAATTTGTTCTGGAGGCGAAAATGTGTATTGCAAAACAAATTTTCCCACAAGTAGTAACATAAATGCAGATAATCCGTTCCAGCCACGCAAAAATATGACTAATATTCCCAATAGGAAGCGTATGTAAACTGTACGGCTGCTTACAAAGAACTGACCCAAGCCAAGCATTCCATATCAAGGCTCCTCACAGGAAGTCGCGCCACAAAGCTTGGGCTAAAAATAGAACAAAGCACCCACGCCACCAATCTGTCCACAAAAAAACACCCGGAAAATCATCTAGCTTTTGAACGCATGCTGAAGGCAATGTCGGTATTGTGGGTTGAGTCTTTCCAAACAGCTTTCTCTGACTGAAAAAAATAGTCCGTAAAATTGGTAATCTCGATTCAGTTGGCTTCGCTTGGCTTTCCACTGAGTTTTGAACGGCTCCCGGACGTACACGCAACTTAGCCAGTGTTTGGTTCGGTTTAATTCGGGACGGAAGCTACAGGTAATGTCCACATCAGCCCTCAGGATGGGGGAAAATGATTTTGATCGTGGCATTTCTACAACTGTTGATCTCCTGGGATTTTCACACACACTCTACAGTTTATAAAGAACAATAATCAACATCCAGTGAACACAGCAGTTCTGTGGAGAGAGAATTATCAATGGAGAATGGACAGACTGGTTCACGCTGACAGAAAGGCTTCAGTAACTCAGATATCCATTTAGAACAGGAAGCATCTCAAAACACATTTAACCTTAAGTCTGATGAGCTACAACAGTAGAAGACCACATCAGGTTCCTCTTTTGTCAGCCAAGAACAGAAAGCTGAGGCTGCAGTGGATGCAGACGCACCAAAACTGGATGGTTGAAGACTGGAGAAACGTAGCTTGGACTGATCTTGATTTCTAATGAAGCACACAGACCATAGGGTCAGAATCTGGCACCAACAGCATGAACCCATGGATCCAATCTGCCTTGTGTCAACAGTCCAGCTGGTGGAGGTGGTGTAATAATGTGGGGAGTGTTTTCTTGGTACACTTTGGGCTCGTTAACGCCAATTAATTATCAGTCTGTTAGAGTATTTTTGCTGACCATGTGCATGCCACAATTTACCATCTTCTAACGGCTGCTTCCTGTGTGATGATGTACCATGGCAAAAGTCTCCGCAAACTGGTTTCATGAACAGTTCAGTGTTCTTCCGCGGCTTTCCCAGTTACCAGAAGTGGTAGAAGGAGAGATTCACAGCATTAAAGTGCACCTGAAAAATCTGCAGGAACTGCTTGATGCAGTTAAGTCAACATGAAGCAGAACCTCAAAAGAATGTTTCCACATGTAATATAAACCATGGCATGGCTGTTCTGAGAGCAAAGGGAGGATCTACCCAGTATTAGTATAATGTTCCTAATAAATTGCCCGGTGAGTGTATACCAGCCAGATTATAATGCAGCAACATGACAAGAAAGCAGAAGATGGAGAGATTTTTTTTTTTTTTTAAATGATCACAAATACTCTACTGAGTCAGTGGACGAGACGGCTATTTTTTTCCAGACGGGTGTATTTTTTTCCAACAGTATAAAAACGGACTAGTTTAATAGTAAACAGCTCCTCATTTTCTTTTTTAAAGAGCTCTCAGTCTCACCTTTCTGGTTACTATTGACTAAGGACACTAGAAATTGGGCTTTCAAGTGGTGCAATGGAAATGCTTTGGCTCGGTGGTCAGGGTCAAATCCTGAATATGATGCAAAAAGCCAAAGACAAGAACTGTGGAGAATCTGTGTGTTAGCCATCCTTCCTGTCAATCCTAGCCAATCGTAGGTGTATATGAGGTCATGTATGGGGAAGAAGCTCACCTAGAGGATGCATGCATTAGACTTAAGGAATCCTAATCCTAATCCTACCTCCATCCCTGCCTGATAACCTTCATACACCGGGGTGAGAACTAGTGCATGAGAGAGTTGGTCTAAATAAAGAAGTTAACCACTGCTTTAGACTTAAAAAGAAAGCAGATAAGTTGTAAATATTTGTAGATGCTACAGATGAGAGTGTGAACAATTACAGCTGAATGATCAGCTAAGAAAGGGTTTATAATGGTGTAATAGTTATAATTATGTGTAATAATAAAGTCAATATATCAGAGAAACTGATAGCTGTGGCCTGAACACAATCTGCTAACAGCAAATAGCCTAAAACAACACAGATCCAATGAGATGTCTTTTCAAAAATGCAGACATATATGGAAAAATTCGAGGTCAAATTCTATTCCTGAATTACTGACTGCATCGATAACTACTGCCTTTCTTGGTAACATTTTAAAAACGGCACTCTCAGAATCAGACGCAGGGTAACACATTAAGCTAGAGCGATCAACAAACAAAACTATGAACTGTGAGCTCGCACAGGGTCTCTCTCACACACACACACACACACTCACACACACACACACACACACACACACTTTTAGGCTCATTCAGGGTTACAGTAGAGTACTGGACACAGAAATCAAGATTTTTTTCTGGCCAAATGTTCCCACTTGGTCAAAAGTCCACCATAGTTCTATCCATTAGGGGATATTTGGTTCACATCATGATATAAAACACATGCCTACACACACACATACACACACACATACACACACATACACACACATACACACAATTAGAACACAGTTTCTAGATATAGACCTCATGTAAATAAATACTCATATTTTCAACCGTCAATCCTCTTTTGGCAGTACGTGTGAACTCACACACACACACACACACACACACACACACTCAAATCCCCAAACAAAATAACATTTCATTTCAGCAGAGAGTGAATAACAGCTGGCAGTGTGCAACACCTCAAATAACACAGTAGATCAGTTGTTTAGAAAGTTGCAGAGCTATACCTGTGACTCTGACGAAAATCTGCCTCACAGCCTTCGTAGTGACCTTCATAGATTCAACAGTCCGCTGTTCTAGTCCGCTACTCGCCCCCCCCCCCCTCTCTCGGCTAAGTCTCCAAAAGTCCCTCCCCTATTCTCTCTTTCCTCTTTCCAAACCTGTACTTCCGTTTTAGCTTGAAATTTCCCTCATCTAATCCACTCCACCTCCACTTTAATCTTCACATCTCCTTCTCCTTCCACTTTAAAGATCTCTCTCTCTCACACACAGATATATACATACACACACACACAGATACACATTATACTATTTATCAGAGGACCTTACATTGATAGAATTATTAAAATTAAAGCTAAATTAAATCCTAACCTCAATGTCCTGAAGGAAATATTTTGGCTCTTTTAAGTTCAAGACTATCCTTATCCTTGTGGGGACATTTAAGATATACAAATGCTCTGCCCTACCACAACACACACACACACACACATACACACACAGGTTTTCTGTCTTAATGAGAATAGACACCTAGAAAGGGACTAGAATTTTGACACTAACCTATCCTTAAGAGGACATTTAATCTCTTTCAGTCCCTTCCAGCCTTTTCTATTTCTACCATGGAAACACACTTATCAACACACAATACCGTTCTTTCCTAAACAAACAACAAGGACAGTTTCTGGGACATCGACGATACACATGATATCAGGGTTGGGCTGGATATTTCAAAAGCACTTGGAGGTGATCTGATAAAAAATGCCTTTATGACATTTATTCTACACAGTGAAGTCCTAAGGGCTGAGATCACCCTGAAAATCTGGGATTTGTATTTACTTTTAAAACAGGAAGTGATCTGAAAACAAAAAGGAAATGGTCGATATGCTGAATATTCAATATTGTGTACTATTTTTATGCCCCCCCTCCCAAAGAAAACTAGGTCACTATTTAAATACAAAATCTCCTATTCGCTTGGGTTAAGACTTTTTTCCCCTTCCATGTTCAGACGACACGCTGACAGATTTGATCTGATAACATCAGGATCATCAGGTTTTACAGAAAACACAGACTGTAAATATGGGTATACTGAGCACAGAGAAATCCTGAAATTCATGTCAACATTTCAATTATTTGATTTGAATGCAAAACAGAAGCGTGTTCACTAATGCCCACTTGGACCCGCTGTAAATAACACAAGGCAGTTCTGTGGTGCATTACATGCTGGTTTTCTATAATATATTATTCTCTCCAAGACCTTCTAATTTACATTTCTGGTAACTGAATACAATTGGGGAACCAAACAAATACTCATGCTGTGTTCAATGGAGAATTCTAACCACTGAGCAAACAAAATGTTTTTCTCTGATCAGATTTTCAGCAAATGAGGAGAAGTCAATACGGCTGCACACAGCAGTAGAGTAGAGTAGAGGAGAGAAGAGGAGAGGAGAGTGGAGTACAAGAGTAGAGTAAAGCAGAGTAGAGTAGAGTAAAGCAAAGCAGAGTAGAGTAGACCAGAATAGAGTAAAGCAGTATAGAGTAAAGCAGAGTAAAGTAGAGTAAAGCAGAGTAGAGTAAAGCAGAATAAAGTAGAGTAGAGCATAGCATAGTGGAGTACAACAGAGTAGAGTAGAGTAGAGTAGAGTAGAGTAGAGTAGAGTAGAGTAGAGTAGAGCAAAACAGAGTAGAGAAGAGCAGAGTAGACCAGAATACAGTAAAGCAGAGTAGAGTAAAGCAGAATAAAGTAGAGTAGAGCATAGCAGAGTGGAGTACAACAGAGTAGAGTAGAGTAGAGTAGAGTAGAGTAGAGTAGAGTAGAGTAGAGTAGAGCAGAGCAAAACAGAGTAGAGAAGAGCAGAGTAGACCAGAATACAGTAAAGCAGAGTAGAGTAAAGCAGAATAGAGTAAAGTAGAGTAAAGTAAAGCAGAGTAGAGTTAAGCAGAATAGAGTAAAGTAGAGTAAAGCAGAGTAGAGTAAAGTAAAGCAGAGTAGAGTAAAGCAGAACAGAGTAAAGTAGAGTAAAGCAGAATAGAGTAAAGTAGAGTAAATCAGAGTAGAGTAAAGTAAAGCAGAGTAGAGTTAAGCAGAATAGAGTAAAGTAGATTAACGTAAAGCAGAATAGAGTAAAGCAGAATAGAGTAGAGTAAAGCAAAGTAGAGTAGAGTAAAATAGAATAGAGTAAAGCAGAGTAGAATAAAGTAGAGCAGAAGGCAACAGGGTGGAGTAGGACTTACAACAGGAAGGGCAACACAAGAATTCCAGCACACAATAAACTCATACAAATTATCACCAAAAATAGTGTAGAGTATGAATATACAAATACATAACGCTCCAGAAACTGAGATTTAGCATCGAATGGGAAACGGCTTCCAGTTAGCAAAAAACGCTAGTGTTCCATTTGAGACCATGTGACGCTGCTATAATGAACACACTAGCTGCTAGCGTACAAAGTGTATAGTGTATAGTGCAAACGTGTAGTATGTCATTTGGGACGCTTGCTAACAAAAGACTAATGCAAATACAGAGACGTCCAGCTTTGTAGCTCCAGAACGTGGCTCCATGTTCGAGATTCCATATTCATGTCCACATCATTATGATCGCTGACGACAACGGTGACGACAAACAACGTCACAGCGCTGACCTGATAACCAAGAAATGAAAAGGTCAGGAGCAATCTGTACGTGACATGTTATTTTTGCATGACAGGACGTTCCATGCAGAAATGGCGAGCGTCGTCACGACTACGCGGCACAGGTGCACGTCTACAGCGCCGGTGGAGATTCTCAGCGCTAGAGGAAGAGGTGAAGAAAAGCGGAGGGATCTCACACAGTGCCTCCACAGTGTCTCTGCTCGAGATTCTGAGAGGAGTCATGCACCGCGCTGAGAGACGTGACCTTTTCACTATGGCTGCGTGTTAATCAGCTGCGAGCGATGCTGAAGATCACAGATCTCAACCCGAAGAGCTAAAATTAGATCCAACGGAAAACATACAGCATGTTCACGGCTTATCTGTTAAACCAGAAATCACACAGTTTAATAAATCATACTCGTGTATTTGGAAAATGAAAGATCTCTTGAAGAACTCCAGAAAAGTAAACCATTATTTGTTCCATATGCATCTGATATGATGGATCTTTTACCATTTTCTGATTTTTATATTATTACTATATGGTTTTTATATGATCACACAAACACTAACTCATGCTTGATTCTGATTGGTCAGAAGATTCGTTTTCTCCAACAGCCTTTAATTCGAATCACAGATTCGTTCACATTAATACGCTCGTCCTAATATGTTCTGGTTTCTTTATTTGTCACATATACATTACTGTACAGTGAAATTCTTTCTTCGCATATCCCATCCTTGGAGGTTCGGGTCAGAGCCATGATGCAGCGCCCCTGGAGCAGGGTGGGTTGGGGGCCTTGCTCAAGGGTCCAACAGTGGCAGTGTGGTGGTGCTGGGGCTTGAACCCTGATCTTCCGGTCAACCCAGAGCCTTAACACCTTAACCACCTGAGCTACCACTGCCCACTGGAAGGCGAATGGTAATCGCTCTACATGAACACATTAACTGTTGAAGCTGAGCTGCTGTAAAGCGTAGTGTAAGAAGACACTTATTTACACCTCATGAGAAATAGCAGCGTCAGCGTTTCCAGTGTGACATGACAAGCTGTATCTGAATAACTGCAAGAAAGAGGGGAAAAAAGAGAGGAAATATAGTGATAAGAGGAACGAAACCTGGACACTTCTTAAATAAGCTGAGATCAGGTAATAATGCATCATGTGTAGTTCTTTAAGGAATAATGAAAAATTGGTAACTTCCTGAGGTAGACGAGAAATAACATGTTTCCAGAGCATGAAAGTTAATCTGCGTCACACTGGGTCACTTCACACGACTCTGTACCTGATTATTTTCCTATTAACAGCAGCCTCCCAATCAAAATCATTTATTTCCACAAATACAGAGTGTGTGTTCCAGAAATATAGCATTAATAACGATTACCCAGCAATAATGTAGTGTTTCGTGTGTGTGTTTGTTCAAAACTACTTAAAGTAGTGAAATCACAAGCACAGGATTCTTCTTTAAAACTCCTAGCAGTGAAGATAGACGTGTAATGACTTGCTTTGAGAGCTGTACTCATGTTCCATGCACATGAATGGAAGAGAGCTTTGACTGATCATGCACAGTGATGACGGCATACGATGTATCTCAGTGCAAATCTGTGAGAAATGGGTGGTCACTAAAACTTCTCCGAATATTGTTGATTTTGCTTGATTGTGTGTTCAGGCTTGTGATCACAAAAAATTGTGCAATCCTGGAGGAACTGTAGTATTTTATATATATACACATATTTATATATATATATATATATATATATATATATATATATATATATATATATATATATATATATATATATATATATATATTTGGAAATAACATTTTTTAATCATAATTGTAAAAAGTAAAATAAAATAAAAAATCGCACTGAAATAAGTAAAAAAAAGTAAAAAAAATAAATAAATAATTTTTTAGATTTTTAATTTTTACTTATACTTTTCCAAGTTTAAAAATTAATCACGAATAAATAAGGCCTCAAATCAGCTCCTTTCAGTTGGTCTGTATTTATTTAAAATGGCAAACTTTAAAGATAAAATGTAAGAATGTGTCATGAGTTAATACATAAATACATACACCAACCAAGCATAACATTATGACCACCTGACTAATATTGTGTGAGTCCCCCTTTTACTACCAAAACAGCCCTGACCCTTCGTGCATTCTGACCCCTTTCTATCAGAACCTGCATTAACTTCTTCAGCAATTTGAGCAACAGTAGCTCGTCTGTTGGAGCCTTCACTGCTGGCATGCATCAATGAGCCTTAACCGTCCATGACCCTGTCTCCGGTTCACCACTGTTCCTTCCTTGGACCACTTTTGAAAGATACTGACCACTGCAGACCGGGAACACCCCACAAGAGCTGCAGTTTTGGAGATGCTCTGATCCAGTGGTCTAGCCATCACAATTTGGCCCTTTGTTAAACTCGCTCAAATCCTTACGCTTGTCCATTTTTCCTGCTTCTAACACATCAACTTTGAGGACAAAATGTTGACTTGCTGCCTAATATATCCCACCCACTAACAGGTGCCATGATGAGGAGATCATCAGTGTTATTCACTTCACCACTCACTGCTCATAATGTTATGCCTGATCAGTCCTGACCTGTAGCATTGCTATTGTTTTATAAATAATCAATAAAAGATTACAAATTGTGATACTGACCATCACCACACCTGACCTTGAAGTGTTTTATTTCTTACACAACCATGCCATTTTCATAATTCTGGCATCTTGGTACCAAGTATAACAAACACCCACACACTCTAGCTACACACTAGCACACATGGAACACAACACAGATGTGTGTGATACACTGACCACAGCTGTGTTTCTCTCACAGACAGACTTCGAGCAGAACTTTAGACCCAAATATGAGTTATGGAGAAACAGGAAGTGGCCTAAACAATGGGCTGCAATTAGAGTGCGGTCTATTAGAATAGACACAACACACTGAGGAGGCAAAAGACCAGAAGGCATTCACTTGACTCACTGATTACCTACACATTCACACAGCACCCTGAGATTGTTTAGCATTATAAACACACACACTCACACTCGCTCACTCACACACTCACTCTCATTTCCACCCCTTCCTTCCCAATATTCCCTTGTAAACACGACTCGAATTGCTGTAGTGCTTTGTTCTCCCTGCACGTGTACAGAAATATTTCAAGAATGCACAGACTTATCTTCGCCTCAATCTTTCCCATACACAAGTTCCCAAGGAAAAAAGAAAAACGAGAAGCTGACGAGGGACTAGATCCCTGTACATAAGCACAACCGATGAGAGGAACATGCTGCCAGGCTGATCAGGCAGATAACAGAACAGGTTTGAGCATGTGTGTGTGTGTGTGTGTGTTTGTGTGTGTGTGTGTGTGTCTGTCTGTGTGTGTGTTTGTGTGTGTGTGTGTGTGTCTGTCTGTGTGTGTGTTTGTGTGTGTGTCTGTGCAGGCTTAAGCAGTAATTCAGTGAGATTATGACAGCATGTGTGTGTGAAGAAAACCAATTAGTGCAAGATGCCATTACATACCACTGTGTCTGTCTGTGTGTCTGTGTGTGTGTGTGTCTGTGTGTGTGTGAGTGTTTGTTTGTTTGTCTGAGCATTAGAGTGCGACTTACTCCTTTTATAGCTCAGTTTTGGTCGCAGACTCACTAATACGCCTATTGTCCTCTGGCCCCGCCCACTCTCCTTCTACCACGCCCACTTTTGAAGCTCAGAGAGAAGCAGTAGAGTTATTAATACACCAGCACTGACCTTGTTCATGGTGATGCCCAGCTCTTTACACAGATCAGGGATGGCCTTATAGCCTGCATATCCTGTCAACTCTCCATACTCAAACCTGTTAAGACACACACACACACACACAGACACACACAAAGTCACATGATATGGTCAAAGAAAGAAAAATAAAGAGGTCCACTAACATTAGAAAGGTGTAATAGTACCAGACAGCAGATAGCGCATCATAACAACAGAAAATGTATAAGAATTATAAGTATTTGTTTTTAAGTGAAATTCTTTTCTTCACATTGTTAGCTTGTTAGGAAGCAGGGGTCAGGGTGGAGCAGAGAGGGTGAGGGGTCTTACTCAAGGACCCAACAGTGGCAGCTTGGCAGTGCTGGGGCTTGAACCACCAACCTTCTGAGCAGTAACCCTGAGCCTTAACCATTCAGAGAGATGGACTTGGCTGAATAATATTCAATTCAATTCAATTCAATTCATTTGTATAATGCTTTTAACAATGAACACTGTCTCAAAACAGCAATTAATATTTATCCCTAATATTTATCCCTACTGAGCAAGCCTGAGCCCACGGTGTCAAGAAAAAAAAACCCTGAGATGATATAAGGAAGTAACCTTGAGAGGAACCAGACTCAGAAGGGAACCTCATCCTCATTTAGGTTATGATGTAAATATCAATAATTATCCTTCCTTCAACATTTGTGCAACCAAGAACTCCCGAGCAACTAATAAGTCAGCTACATCACCACGCCGTATTGGGATGAAGGCATAGCCTACCAAAGCATCGGACATCGCCTTCACTAATTCACACACGTCTACAGTATTACTCCTAGTAATCATGGTCTGATGAAGGCTTAAATCATATAACAACCTTCAAGAACCTTTGCTTGCCTAGAACCCTAAGATTTCCTACTGTGAATGGCTTCCTAGCTCCCAGTATACACACTCAGTGCTGCTGGAGACCCCAAAAGCCTGTGCTAAGCTTAATAAGATCTGTGTATATATGTGGTACATACAGTGGATCTTTGCAGATATTATTAATCCACCACATTATATACTGCTCTATCTGTACACACTGTTCAGGTCACTCCAAACAGGAAAAGGGTTAAGGGTTAGGGTTTAGGGTTAGAGACATTTTGACTATTTCCGAAGCATCTCTAAACAGTCTCTAGACTCTACACAAGCAAAACAAAAACCTTCCTTTCCAAACGTCAGCTCTGAAGACAGGAACGCCTCAAATAACCACTCTATACATCTGTGGTGAGAAGAAAGACATCTCAGGCAATCACACAAGATGTCAGACCTTAATGTGGATAGACTACAACAGCTACAACCACATCGAAACCCAGATCTAGCAGGGAGCTGAGGCAACATGGACAGATTTGAGAGATTTGCAAATTGCACACGGTGTCTGAATAACTAAAGAAACCGGTTTTAGATCCATTTGTCTGATTTCTGTCTTCCCCTTGCACGAATCTACAAACCTGAGCGACTCACACAACATGCGGGCATGTGGTCAACAATCTGACCTGACCTGTCTACCGGTTTTGATGGCATTTTAAGAAGGGACGAAAATCTCTCTGGCATTTATCCTGTAGGTTCCTGTATATGAGGGATTATCATCCATCCATCCATCCATCCATCCATCCATCCATCTATTGCTAAGATGCTAAAAGGCATTTCGTTGCTATGTACATGTACTTCCCAATGACAATAATGTTGTATCTATTATTATTATAAAGCACACATTTTGTGTGTATGTGTGTGTGTGGGGGGGGTGTTGTTTTTAGGATGCCCATGTCGACTTCCCCTCACACTCAAACGAGCGTAAAACCTACGTCAGCTGCCAAAGAAAGGGAAGAAGAGACAATGAGGAGCTGAGTTTAAAACAGGAACATGTTCACTCTCGGTAGAAGGCGGGAATATGGATGAAGTCATTTCCTGGGTAGTTCAGTCCCTTCAGGATTTTTTCACTTTTGCCATAACCAAAAAATAATAAATATTAAAAATCCAAGAAACTCTGCTAAATTCAGTGGAGATTGTGATTGTTCAAAATGGCTGCAGATTTGAGCCAAAACATGACATGACCTCATCACAACACACATGTGGCCATTTACTGTGTTGTGGTCTGCAGCACCAGTGCCAGAGATACCAACAGGACTAACAAGCTCATTGGCGAAGGCTGGATCTATCATTGGACACAAACTGGAGACCTTTGAGTCAGAAGCTCTCCATCATGGACAATCTGTCTCAGCTGCTCTACAACACACTACAGAGTCAGCGGAGTTCATTCTCCAAAATCTCTTATCTATCTATCTTATCTATCTACCTATCTATCCATCCATCCATCCATCCATCCAATCGTCAACATTCATCATGATGGAGGAAAGGACAGTTTCTGCACTGAGCCTCAGGTTGCTTTTCTAAATGCAGCCACTTGCTGACCAAAATTCCATTAGCGTAGTAAGCTAGCTAACACGTGTCATGGTGTCAAAAATGAAAGTAAAAGAAATAAAGTTAGAAGTAGGATCATTCCAATGGCACATGAAGGTAGCAGAATTCCCTTAAAATAAATTAAACTCCAGCATGTTAGTGGAAATCATGAATACTTGGTCAGAAGATGTAGGAGTGTGTGTATGTGTGTGGGGGGGGTACCTGCTGAGTAGAGAAAACATTGCCTTGGCTGTGACCATGAGATCCAGCACAAGCTGCAGTTCCTGGTTAGGGATGGTCGTGGCTTTGTGGCCGTCGTAAGTGTTGACACTCCATCGACTCTGAATACCCATCTGCAGCGAGTGAGCTACGGCACGCAGCTTCTCCACTAAACTGCTCACTGTCTCATCAGCCTGACTATATGACTGTATAAACACACACACACACACACACACACACACATTAATCTCAGTCTCACTCTGAGATTCAGATGAGTCTTTTTTTTTTTATTATTATTTATTACATTTTTCTGCCTTTAAGCTTCAGAATGAAGGCTGCAGTTTGGTGAATCATTTCAGTGAATTATTTTGGTCAATCATTTTAGTGAATCATTCTGGCAAATCATTTTGTTCAATCATTTTCGTCAAATATTCTGGCTAATCCTTCTGACTAATCATTTTGGCTAATCATTCAGGTCAACCATTTTCATTTACACCGCACACTGCATCCGCAAAGCCAACAGCATTGTGGCTGACCCCACACACCCCTCACACACACTCTTCACCCTCCTGCCATCTGGAAAGAGGTACCGGAGCATTCGGGCCCTCACAACCAGACTGTGTAACAGTTTCTTTCCTCAAGCCATTAGGCTCCTCAACACCCGGGACTGAACTGTTCTACACTCTCACACACACTCTCACTCAGGACTGAACTGTTCTACACTCTCTCACACACACACACTCTCACTCAGGACTGAACTGTTCTACACTCTCACACACACTCTCACTCAGGACTGAACTGTTCTACACTCTCACACACACTCTCACTCAGGACTGAACTGTTCTACACTCTCTCTCACACACACACTCACTCAGGACTGAACTGTTCTACACTCTCACACACACTCTCACTCAGGACTGAACTGTTCTACACTCTCTCACACACACACACTCTCACTCAGGACTGAACTGTTCTACACTCTCACACACACTCTCACTCAGGACTGAACTGTTCTACACTCTCTCACACACACACACTCTCACTCAGGACTGAACTGTTCTACACTCTCACACACACTCTCACTCAGGACTGAACTGTTCTACACTCTCACACACACTCTCACTCAGGACTGAACTGTTCTACACTCTCTCTCACACACACACTCACTCAGGACTGAACTGTTCTACACTCTCACACACACTCTCACTCAGGACTGAACTGTTCTACACTCTCTCACACACACACACTCTCACTCAGGACTGAACTGTTCTACACTCTCACACACACTCTCACTCAGGACTGAACTGTTCTACACTCTCACACACACTCTCACTCAGGACTGAACTGTTCTACACTCTCTCACACACACACACTCTCACTCAGGACTGAACTGTATACTAACTCTCTGTCTCTCACACACAGATACACACACTCTCTCTTGACTGTGTGGACGCACACACACACACATAATTTATACTGTTCATTACTTACTGCAGTACCTCTACCTGCCATCCGCTGCTATAGTTATATTTATGTTTATTCTATTTGCACTACCTCAACCGCTGCTGTGTATTTTGCACAATACTTTTTTTTTTTTTTTTACATCATTTCACTTTATCTATTTTATTTCACTTACATTCCAGTACACGTTCTTTTATTTCTTTTCAGCGCTGTGTCCTGTGTTCTTTTGTGTTGTCTTTATTGTATTTATTGTCTTTTTTGCACTGTCTTGTCTATGCTCTGTTTGCACCTAGCTGCACACTGTGCACTTTACGTGGCTAAGACAAACTTCTGTCCTAGCTCTGTGGTGTTGTTTGTTGTTTTGTATTGAACTTGTTGTTGTATGTTTATGTAGCACCAGGTCCTGGAGAAACGTTGTTTCATTTCACTATGTACTGCGCCAGCTATATGTGGTTGAAATGACAATAAAAGCTTCTTGAATCTTGAATCTTGATCAATCATTCTGGCTAATCATTCTGGCTAAGCAATCCAGCTAATCATTATGGTCAATCATTCTGGCTAATCATTCTGGCTAAGCAATCCAGCTAATCATTATGGTCAATCATTCTGGCTAAGCAATCCAGCTAATCATTATGGTCAATCATTCTGGCGAATCAGTTTGGCTAATCATTCTGGCTAATCAATCTGACAAATCATTCTGGCAAATCATTCTGGCTAATCATTCTGTCTAATCATTCTGGCTAATCAATCTGGCTAATCATTCTGGCTAATCATTATGGCTAATCAATCTGGCTAATCAATCTGGCTAATCAATCTGGCTAATCATTCTGGCTAATCATTCTGGTTAATCAATCTGACTAATCAATCTGGCTAATCAATCTGACTAATCATTCTGGTTAATCATTCTGGTTAATCAATCTGACTAATCAATCTGACTAATCATTCTGGTTAATCAATCTGGTTAATCATTCTGGCTAATCAATCTGACTAATCAATCTGACTAATCATTCTGGCTAATCATTCTGGTTAATCAATCTGGTTAATCATTCTGGCTAATCAATCTGGCTAATCAATCTGGCTAATCATTCTGGCTAATCATTCTGGCTAATCAATCTGACTAATCAATCTGACTAATCATTCTGGCTAATCATTCTGGTTAATCAATCTGGTTAATCATTCTGGCTAATCATTCTGGCTAATCATTCTGGTTAATCAATCTGGTTAATCAATCTGGCTAATCATTCTGGTTAATCAATCTGGCTAATCATTCTGGCAAATCATTCTGGCTAATCATTCTGGTTAATCAATCTGACTAATCATTCTGGCTAATCATTCTGGCTAATCATTCTGGTTAATCAATCTGGGTAATCAATCTGGCTAATCATTCTGGTTAATCAATCTGGTTAATCATTCTGGTTAATCAATCTGGCTAATCATTCTGGTTAATCAATCTGGCTAATCATTCTGGCTAATCATTCTGGCTAATCATTCTGGTTAATCAATCTGGCTAATCAATCTGACTAATCATTCTGGCTAATCATTCTGGCTAATCATTCTGGTTAATCAATCTGGCTAATCATTCTGGCTAATCATTCTGGCTAATCATTCTGGCTAATCAATCTGGCTAATCATTCTGGCTAATCATTCTGGCTAATCATTCTGGCTAATCATTCTGGTTAATCAATCTGGCTAATCATTCTGGCTAATCATTCTGGCTAATCATTCTGGCTAATCATTCTGGTTAATCATTCTGGTTAATCAATCTGGCTAATCATTCTGGCTAATCATTCTGGCTAATCATTCTGGTTAATCAATCTGGCTAATCATTCTGGCTAATCATTCTGGCTAATCATTCTGGCTAATCATTCTGGCTAATCATTCTGGTTAATCAATCTGGCTAATCATTCTGGCTAATCATTCTGGCTAATCATTCTGGCTAATCAATCTGGCTAATCATTATGGCAAATCATTCTGGCTAATCATTCTGGCTAATCATTCTGGCTAATCATTCTGGCTAATCATTCTGGCTAATCAATCTGGCTAATCATTATGGCTAATCATTCTGGCGAACCATTTTAGACAATCATTTTGGTCAATCATTCTGGCTAATTATTCTGGCTAATCAATCTGGTGAATCATTTTGGTCAATCATTCTGGCTAATTATTCTGGCTAATCAATCTGGTGAATCATTTTGGTCAATTATTCTGGCTAATCAATCTGGTGAATCATTTTGGTCAATCATTCTGGCTAATTATTCTGGCTAATCAATCTGGTGAATCATTTTGGTCAATCATTCTGGCTAAGCAATGAATCATTTTGGTGAATCATTTTGGTCAATCATTCTGGCTAATTATTCTGGCTAATCAATCTGGTGAATCATTTTGGTCAATCATTCTGGCTAAGCAATGAATCATTTTGGTGAATCATTTTGGTCAATCATTCTGGCAAATACTCTAATGTATGCTTGAGGTCTATTTTGTGAGACTTATGCACACATGTGCACTAACATTACTTCCAACATGTGCACACACTGTACATTCACTCCCCCTGCACCCCTCAACACCTGCACCCCTGCACCCCTGCTCATTACATGCAATCATCCAAGCAGCCAATCACATAGCAGCATCTCAATTCAAGAATCATGCAGCTACAGATAAAGTGCTGGTGTTTACGTGATTGGTTCAAGCTGACCGAAACTTGGTAACTGTGGTGAGCTTCATTTGTATCTGTATGCTTTCATACACTGCTCTGCCATCTGATTGGCTGATCAGACTCTTAACACTTAAAACAGGACTAATAATTATCCAAAGTCATTTCTACTGAAAACAGGATACAATCCAAGCCTCCTGCTGATGAGCTGAGGGATACGGGAGCTTGCACAGGTTCTCTGGAGATCATGTGCTGTCATATAACAACCGACCAATCAGATCACAGGCTAAGAACCTTATCTACTGAGTCAGCACAGCCATGAGTTTACTATGATTTCATGTTGATGCAGTCGGCCCAATTCTCTCTCTCTCTCTCTCTCTCTCTCTCTCTCTCTCTCTATCTATCTATCTCTCCCTGGTTAGAGGTGTGAGCTCATGCTTGGACTCTGTTAATAGCACTTACTCAATCATGCCTAAATAAAGAGCTGACAATTCCCTGCCTAAAATACACACAGAAAAAATTCTCCCGTTGCTGTACATAAAATCTGATTACAGTGTTAGCCAGACATTTCTCTCTCACTCTTTCTCATTCTCTTTCTTTTTCTCTCTCACACACACACTCCAAACCCAAACAAGGTTTTGTGATTTTTTTTTATGCTTCATGTACACATCTGTGCATAGTATCTGAGTGAAATCAGAACAGCAGTGGATGTGTTTGCTCTCAGGGAGGTTTCTCCAGGGGTTCTGGAGGCCTTTAGGTGGAAATATCATCAGGGACTTATATAATGCACATGTACTCACACACTCAAAGACTCACACATGCTCAGGCATGGACACACACACACGCTCAAAGACACTAACGCTCACTCACAGACAAACACACACTCAGACACGGACACACACACATGCTCAAAGACACTAACACAGAAAGACTCAGCTCAAAGACACTAACACAGAAAGACTCACACACACTCAGACACGGACACACACACATGCTCAAAGACACTAACACAGAAAGACTCACACACACTCAGACACGGACACACACACATGCTCAAAGACACTAACACAGAAAGACTAACGCTCAGACACGGACACACACACATGCTCAAAGACACTAACACAGAAAGACTCACACACACTCAGACACGGACACACACACACGCTCAAAGACACTAACACAGAAAGACTAACGCTCAGACACGGACACACACACACGCTCAAAGACACTAACACAGAAAGACTCACACACGCTCAGACACGGACACACACACATGCTCAAAGACACTAACACAGAAAGACTAACGCTCAGACACGGACACACACACATGCTCAAAGACACTAACACAGAAAGACTCACACACACTCAGACACGGACACACACACACGCTCAAAGACACTAACACAGAAAGACTCACACACGCTCAGACACGGACACACACACATGCTCAAAGACACTAACACAGAAAGACTCACACACGCTCAGACACGGACACACACACATGCTCAAAGACACTAACACAGAAAGACTCACACACGCTCAGACACGGACACACACACATGCTCAAAGACACTAACACAGAAAGACTCACACACACTCAGACACGGACACACACACACGCTCAAAGACACTAACACAGAAAGACTCACACACGCTCAGACACGGACACACACACATGCTCAAAGACACTAACACAGAAAGACTCACACACACTCAGACACGGACACACACACATGCTCAAAGACACTAACACAGAAAGACTAACGCTCAGACACGGACACACACACACGCTCAAAGACACTAACACAGAAAGACTCACACACGCTCAGACACGGACACACACACATGCTCAAAGACACTAACGCTCACTCTCTCACTCACTCACTCACTTACTCGCTCACTTACTCGCTCACTTGCTCTCTCACTCACTCACACACACATACACTCG
>NC_080718.1:24073156-24113156 GCF_019097595.1 Hemibagrus wyckioides | reverse complement strand
GGCCAGTAATGCTTGATTCACAGGAACTCCTACCTACGGAAGCCCAGAGAGGGCATGTGATATTATTTTTTTTTGCTTTTGTTTTCTCATGATCACGACATAATCAGAACCGCAGTGAAGTTAGTTTGATATTCGGACATTAGACAGACATTCGGAAGCGCTAGTTTAGGGACCGTCGACAAATTTCTGTACAAGTGAAATGTGGTACTTGTTACTTAACTGACTACGTTCCCCAGTTATTCTAATTTCTTCTTAAATATACATATGGCATGCGGCATTGCAAACAGCATTTGTTTATTTATAAATAAAAATTGAATTAATTGAATTAATTGATAGTATTAATTATGTATCATGTGAATTAATTTGCTATTATTAATTTATTATTTATAAATTTATTATTTCTTCAATAGCTTCTAGGTCATGTGACCCTGTGACCCCAAACTAGTACCAAAATGATCTACTTGAACACCTCCACTGGGTACACCTCTTTGTATCCCCAAAAATCTCTTTTGTTATTTTTATTTTAATTTATATTTTAAAAAAACACTATGTCTTTAATAGCTTCTATGTCATGTGACCCTGTGACCCAAAGCTAGTACCAAAATAATGGATAACGCTTTTAAATAGCTTTTGTGGTACTTTGATATCATACGCCAATTGCTCTCCGCAGCGCCACGTTATGTTGATCAATTTCAATGTACATGAAACACGACTGGTCTCGTCTTTCCTGCACGAGACACCGCAAATATGCAAATAAGAACGTTAACCCAGGGTTTAACATCTGTTAATGAATACCCAGGATTAACAGTTAACCCCAGGTATAGTATGAGCAGTGTGATTCACGATTACAGATAACCCAGGATTCCGTTTATCCGGGGTTTAGGATGACCAGGGGTTAACAATTTCAAGTGTGAAATGCCTGTATGAGAGCTGTACTCCTGATGGACACACGTGTTAGGAAGAAGGCTTCAGCTTGTGATGACGTCGTTCGAAGTATCTCGGTCTAAATCTGATGGAAATCTCAGCTAATTTTTAAAAACTCTTTGGAATATCAATGCATGTGCTAGATTTAGTGTTCACTTCTGTAATCGCACAATCCTGGAGGAACTGATTTCCTAGATCATGTGACACCGGACCCTAGTGTACATGCTCACGTTATTTACAAGATGTTAGACATCTAATGATTATAAACAGAGCAGGTGAGAGATATACAACAAGATTCTTGCAGAAAAGCCAAGCAAAACAATTGATTCAATTAATATCACATCTTCAGATACCTCAGCTCTATTACACACCATAGGCGAGATTTACATGACTGGTTAATAAACAAATTATTACTGTTGCCTAATTACTGTGGTACAAGAGGACACTGAAGTGGTGCCTATATCTAATAGGAAAATAGTCAACTTTATCAGGAAGGTAACGTGACGAAAATTATCTGTTGTGATCACTTCCCTACATCATCATATCCGAAAATGTTTTATTCCTTTAAGTTGAAGGCTCTTTGATTTGATATTCATTTAATAAATATATTTCTCTTTACTGCACAACAATCTCTACAACTCATTCAAGCTACACATGCACCTGTAAGGATAATAAACTGCATTATAACACAGTAGCATGCCTATTTTTTGTCCATATTGTTATTATGATGATGACAATGATAACATTTACATTTCTGGCATTTTAGCAGACACTTTTATCCAGAGCGACTTACAATTTTTATACAACTGACCAACTGAGGGTTAAGAGCCTTGCTCAGGGGCCCAGCAGTTGTAGCTCAGTGGCCTGGGATTTGAACTCACAACCTTCTTTATCCACGATAAAATAATTATGCATTTTATTTGAAGGAAATGACCTGCTCAAGATTCAGGTGGTGACTGAGCTACTTACTTGTCAGTATTTTTCTTCTCACACTTTAACACCAAGAACAATACCATACACTAATGGGGTAAATCTCAGGCCTCCACACAATATGCAACTTTTTCTTAAGGCAATCTTTTACAGAATAATAAATGTTTCAATTACAATTCATATTCAATTCAGATACCGCTAAATATCCACAATGATATATATATATATATATATATATATATATATATATATATATATATATATATATATATATATATATATATATATAAAATATCTTATTAGATTTTCTCATTTTTAAAATATTTGTATTTATTCTGCTAGTTTTATATTTCCTTAAATCTTTATTTTATTTATTTATTTATTTTTAGTTTTTTTTTTATTTTGTAACAAGAACATTCAAAGACTGTATAAAATTTGTATTTGAAATTAGAAATATAAAACAATATGATCTGATTTATTCTGAATCTCTGGTACTTTTTTTTTTTAATTAACAAGAACCAATTTACACATCAGTTTAAAAAAATCTGAATTATTTGTAACACCCTTTTCAATAACAAGCCATTTATAATCAATTCTAATCAACAATACTCTCTCGTCGATGCATATAAATCACCTTTTAAATCGATGCACCGATCCTCTAAACGTTACTCCACTAACATTCACTCAGTAGCCACTTTATTAGGAACCCCCTGGCATTTTATCTTACACATCACTCTGTAGCTAGGATCACTGTCTGTATTTCATGTGTATCTCTGAGAAAGATTTCAGCTGTTCTCCAAATCCTGTTCACTTGTCTGTTTAAACGCTAAATAAAGAAATGAGCTACCTCTTAGTGTTTAGACACACAGTCAAATGAGCTTGGGCAAGTCAGCTGGGATGCAAACTTTTCAGCTTGCTTAATGGAGATAACAGCTGACTTAGACTCGGTGTCTGAAATCCTGTTGTTGACGCAGTTTCAAGCAGGTTTCATGCAAATAAGCATGAAAATTAGAAGTAATGTTAATATTATTAGTAGCAGCGTGTATATATGGCTGTTTTGGGACACATTCTATAAGGCTCACTGAAATAAATGAACTAGAAAACGTCAACAAGGATGTAAAGCTCTCAGCTTCCTATTAAATATAACTGCTGACTTTGACCCAGCCTACTGTAGGGAGAAACATGGAATAAACACGGATTTCTGGTTCCTAGAAGATAATCTAGTGGTGTAATATGATCCTGGCTCAGGTAAAGGAAAATAAAATGAGGGTTAATAGTTAAAAGTGTGCATTTTGATGTCTAGTCACATTCTTGGAGGTGTAATGCACTGAAAGAAGTCTTGGGCCAGTTGATACTCGCAGTGACTGTAGAGCCTGCGGCCAACTCCCAGCACTGTGTGTGTGTGTGTGTGTGTGTGTGTGTGTGTGTGTATTTCGTAAACAGAGAAAGGAAATGATATGAGGTCTTAGGTATTTTCTGACCAGTTTTTGCGCCCTCTGTGTGTGTGTGTGTGTGTGTGTGTGTGTGTTGTAGAAAACACACGTTCTATTAAAACACGATCACACACTCGTTCACTTCCTCATTCCTGCTCTCCGCCATCCCGGAGGATTGTGCTCGGTTTCTTTTTATCTATTTTTCCCCGACTCACTCACACACACATATCCTCCCTCCCCCCCTCCCCCCTTCACCTGGCCTGAGCGAATAAAGCAGGACTTTACCTCTGAGCCAGGCGCTGACCCTCTCCGCGCTCCAGGACGTGATATGCTCCATGAGCGGAGTCTGGGGAGAGTTCGATCCCGTCCCAAACCCGGAATGCTGAGCAGGACCTTTCCTGTTTAACAACGTCGAGGGAGAAAAACTCGGTTCCTAATAAAATCTACGCCTACGGTCAGGTGGGCCACGCCCATTTTCAGGTAAGCGGCGCTGGAGAGCCAATAGCGTGGGGCGCGAGGTGTGATGTCATACTCTCTGATCTCTTCTGTTTTTAAATCATTGTTTACGCAACTGGATTAAAAACTAAAAATAAATACAATCCTAAGGCTTTGTGTGCTATATATATATATATATATATATATATATATATATATATATATATATATATAAACTAACTATATTAATAATGTGTTTGTTTACTCTTGTGTAATTCTCAGTGGTGGCTCATCCCCATCATTTATTCTCCATACTTTTTAATTCTCTTCAAATCTAATTGACTAAAAAACAATTTTAAAACATTGTTTGTTTGTTTGTTTATTGCAGTTATAAGCCATATCATTGAATTGCTCAACTATTTAGACTTCTACTTCTATTTAGAGTCCCTCGCGATTAATGCACCTACTGGTCAAAACTAGTAACTGCAACAAGCGCTAATATCAGCCCTTCGGGGATAGAAAACATGATTTGCACTGGGCTTCAGAGGAAGAAGGGCAACTGATATGAAACTCATACTGCCTTTAATTCACGTCATAAGAAGTCATTTTGCAAGTGAGAGGTGTGGGGAAATTAAAGGGACTTAAAGGATACTTTTGATAGATACTGACCTCTGCTGACCCCACAAGAGCTGCCGTTTTGGAGATGCTCTGATCCAGTGGTCTAGCCATCACAATTTGGCCCTTCAAACTCGCTCAAATCCTTACGTTTATCCATTTTTCCTGCTTCTAACACATCAACTTTGAGGACAAAATGTTGACTTGCTGCCTAATATATCCCACCCACTAACAGGTGCCATGATGAGGAGATCATCAGTCTTATTCACTTCACCTCTCAGTGGTCATAATGTTATGGCTGATGTTATGTGTATATATTATTATTTTGTACATGAACTTTGCACAATGACAATAAAGTTGAACGTTCGATTTTTTAAAATCATTAGACATGCTAATAATGTACAATCAAATAAATGACAGGTCAACATGGATGCTAACTTTTGAGCTAATAAAGATAACTGCTGACAGGTTTTAGGACTAATAGAAATATTTGAAAATAAAGCTTTCTTTCTTTCTTTCTTTCTTTCTTTCTTTCTTTCTTTCTTTCTTTCTTTCTTTCTTTCTTTCTTTCTTTCTTTCTTTCTTTCTTATTATCATTTGAGACCATTTTTCATTGGTTTTTTTTAGTCAGACTTCCTTCTTTAACACTCGTCAACAAACAGTTATTGAAGGGTTCTTTCCTTTCCTGAAAGTGAAACCGATGTTTAGGGCTTTTGTTTGGGAAGCCAGTATGTTACTGTGCACCTTGTGCACAAACATTCACCACTCTTATTTACACCTAGGGGCAATTTAGACTAGTCGATCCTCCTTTATGCCTGTTTTTTGTGGAGGTGGGAGCAAAATCTGAGAAAATGAAGGAAACCCAGAGTGACAGAGTGAGAACATGTGAAATTCCACACAGACACTCACCTGAGCTCAGGATCTAACCCTGAGGCTGTAAGGCAACAACACAGCTGCTGTAATATAAAATCCTAGCTCCTGTACAGCTGTTTCATGTATCTGAGGTATCACTGTTATATCTGGATAGGAATTATTCACATTAGCCTACATGGCCTTGTTAATACTGTCTTTATTTGTCACATATACATTACTGCACAGTGAAATTCTTTCCTCACATATCCCATCCTTGGGGGTTGTGGTCAGAGGGAAGGGTAGCACCGCCTGTGGGTTGGGGGCCTTGCTCAAGGGGGGGTAAACACTGATCCTCCAGTCAACAACCCAGAGTCTTAACCACTTGATCCACCACTGCCACAAATCTGGATATATTTCAGATGCTATCCAGGTTGTAAATGCATCCAAAGCACACTGCGCAACTGGACACTCTAACATTACATTACATCATGGCACAGGTCCTTAACATTTATAAAAGCCACACAAAATATTGATTTTTCATGCGAACAACTGCCACAACAGCACAGTGTACAAGCAGGTTTTACAAGCAACTGCCCACAGATCTCTTCCTTTAGTATTCCAGCATCAACACACACAACACCATAGAACCAGGGGCGTGTAAACATTTAAACAGGATGATCCATGTAAAATGTTAGCATTTTATCTAAATATCTTGTTTTTTTCATTTAGTACAGGCCTTCAGAAGCTACATAAGATATTCAAGTGTTTCCTAGAAGGCAAAATAATACCAATTTACATCATTTTTCTTTGCAAAAGTTTACACCCCCCTGGCTTGTAATGCACTGTGTTGTCTCCTTGAGCATCAGTGAATGTTTTGACCTTTTGTGATAGTTGTGTACGAGTCCTTTTGTTGTCCTCAGTGTGAAAAGATGGATCTCAAAGTCATATAAACTATATTGCCAAAAGTTTTGGGACGCCTGCCAGTACATGTACGTGGATATAATATGGAGTTGGCCCGCCCTTTGCAGCTATAACAGCTTCAACTCCTCTGGGAACGCTTTCCACAAGGTTTAGGAGTGTGTTTATGGGAATTTTTGACTGATGTTGTACAAGAAGGTCTGGCTCACAGTCTCTGCTCTAATTCATCCCAAACATGTTCTATCAGGTTGAGGTCAGGACTCTGTGCAGGCCAGTCAAGTTCCTCCACACCAAACTCACTCATCCATGTCTTTATAGACCTTGTTTTGCGCACTGGTGTGCAGTCGTGTTGGAACAGGAAGGGGTCATCCGACAAAGTTGGAAGCATGAAATTGTCCAAAATGTCTTGGTATGCTGAAGCATTAAGAGTTCCTTTCACTGGAACTAAGGGGTCGAGCCCAACTCCTGAAAAACAACACCTGAATTCAATGATTTGGAGGGGTGTCCCAAAACTTTTGGCAACATAGTCTCGCTGCTGTTGGAATGGGGTCAAATTTGCAGAAGATGCTGGAAAAGCAAAGAATGTCCAGAACCTGAAGGATTTTACACCAGAACTGTGGGCAATTTAACTGCTCAAGATAAAGTCATTGATCATCTGGATAACAACTTGTGAACTGGTTGATTTGCGTATTAGTCTTGTGGACTAATTGTAAACATCTGTTATGTGAAATTTGTACATGTAAACATCTGTTTCATATTAATGATTAAAATGTATGTAGCTCCTTCACTAAATATAATGTTCCCTCCCTGATTTGCTTCCTTCAATGGCCTGCTGCTATCAGCTCTGCGATGAACTTTATAGCGCCCCACCCTCTGTTTCAACAGGCTAATGTTTCACCGAAAATCTTTATTACATATACATATACAGCGTTATAAATTTCTCTGTAGATCTACAGCTTTTCCAAGACGCCTCAGCACACACTCTACCAGTTAACAAAAAGGAAAGCGCTTCATTATTGGAGCTCCACCTGAAAAACGCTGGTTCCTTTTGAAAGGGCTTGTATTTGAGTGAACTTCTGAAATGAATAGAATTACACAGAGCTACGTTTTCCTTTCCTTTTTTTTCCCCCTTGATGGTACGGTACATGCTCACTGATTCACAAACTGTTTCTCATGAGGAACCATTGAAAAGGTGTTGATTCAAAGTTTACAATGTGCTTTGAATGTATGGGTTAAAGTCCACGAGTCAATCTGTGCAAGGCTGCTCGAGTCAGAAAACCAACCTAAACTCACCTGGTGATTTGAGTAGAATGACTTCACTGCTCATCATGATGTCTTTATATATTTGTGTTGTACTGTATGCTGAAATACAATCCCAGACATGTGATATTTCAGCTTATTGTATATGTGATCCCAGACCAGCATATTTTTAATTATTTTCATTTACTACAACCCTTCAGAAGCTACATAAGATATTCAAATGTTTCCCAGAAGGCAAAATAATACCAATTTAATCGTTTTTCTTTGCAAAAGTTTACACCCCCCTGGCTTGTAATGCACTGTGTTGTGTCCTTGAGCATCAGTGAATGTTTTGACCTTTTGTAATAGTTGTGTACAAGTCCTTTCGTTGTCCTCGATGTCACATACACAATATTGGCAAAAGTTTTGGGACGTCTGCCTTTACATGCACATGAAGGTAATATGGAGTTGGCCCGCCCTTTGCAGCTATAACAGCTTCAGCTCTTCTGGGAAGGCTTTCCACAAGGTTTAGTAGTGTGTTCATGGGAATGTTTGACCATTCCTCTAGAAGTGCATTATCTTGAGGTCAGGGACTGATGTTGGATGAGAAGGTCTGGTTCGCAGTATCTGCTCTAATCTACCCCAAAGGTATTCTATCAGGTTGAGGTCAGGACTCTGTGCAGGCCAGTCCATGTCTTATCTCATCCATGTCTTTATGGACCTTGCTTTGTGCCCTGGTGTGCAGTCATGTTGGAACAGTTTTTTTTTCCTCTGAGAGCTACTTTGACAAAGTGGCTAAGAGCTACTCGTGGTATATAATTAGCAACATCTATTTACAAAGCTTATTTCTATAAACCAAAGCAGATTTTGCTCATTCACATCGATTCTGTTATTTAGCAGCAAATCTTACTTAAAAGTCCACTAGCATGTATCCTCATAGCCTCAACATGACTGAAAAACACTCTTTCTATAAGAAAAAGGGAACATCTTTGATATTAACGGTAATATTTGATCAGTTTTGTTTTTTCATAATCTCTGAACCTTTAGGCGAGATACTCAGAAGTGAGCTACTGGTAGTTGTGGGAATGTTGGAGACCCTTGTCCCAGGTGAAAGGGTTTCAAGATTCAAAGCACTTTATCACTTTATTCCCAGGGGGAAATTGCTTTGCCATGTTACAATTGCTCTAATAAAAGTGGAAGAGAAAAACAAAGAAATATACACTATATACAAGCAGAAAATAAACAAACAAATAAGTTAATTAATAAATAAATAAATAAATAAATAAATAAATAAATAAACCATAAAATAGAATAAATAAATACAAATACTGTACAAATAATAGTGTAGAACTGTAATATTGCACACAAGGATTGTAAATTGGTGATAATTTTTAATAGGTGAAAAGCCCATAATTACTATTGCTCCCGTTATTTCATTTCATTATTGCACATGAAAATGCACACGAAAATGTCCCACCACTTAAAGAGAGGAATTGGTCTCTGGCTGAATGTACTCTTCTGATTATCCAGCACACTAATGGAGGAGAAAGGTTGTCCAGGATTTCCAGTCAGAATCAGTGGGCTTAAAATATGCTTTTAAATCAATAGCTGAATAACTACTCAGGGATTTAAGGAGTTTAAGGAGTATTATTATATGAATAATCCACATCCAGATATCCAGTTTCTGGTTTAAACAAGTAACTGTAGATGTTAACAAGATCGAGTAGATCCCAGAGGAATAAAACACTTCAGGATTTGCGGTGTTCGTAAATGAATTAACTTTAGTCTGTCCACTTTGCATCACACCAGCTCTTCATTTATTATTTTTCAATAACAGCACGCCCACTAGTGTTTCGTTCCTTACACAACCCCTGAGCGAACACACACGAATCCTGGCTTTTAAAGATCACCTCCTGAGCCCTGAGTAAATAATCAAGGGCTACATTAATTTAATTTAATTTAATTTAATTTAATTTAATTTAATTTAATTTAATTTAATTTAATTTAATTTAATTTAATTTAATTTAATTTAATTTAATTTAATTTAATTTAATTTAATTTAATCTCACATTATATCCAATCCAGTATTTCACATTAATGTTACATATAAGTACATTTATACAGATGCTGCTAGGAAGCAAAACAAGCTTTAATTTGCATTTTCATTCAGGTCAGGCTGAAGAGTGCACTTGTGTCTGGTCTCACATGTGCTCGAACCTCCTTAATAAGCTGGATGTAAGATAATGTGGAATAAATAAGTAGGTAGTGTATGCATAATCAAGTGCTAGTGATGATAAGGCATGCTGTACGGACTGTAGGTGAATAATAATAATAATAATAATAATAATAATAATTGTTTATATTTACACAATATCTTTGCATTCTTCACTCATAATTTAAATTAAGCATCTATTTTATTTCCTTTTTTGTTTTTGGCCAATTCCCATATTATACGATCATCAAATTAGTCTATGGTGCATCCTCTGAGGCCACTTGAAGCCAGCCACCTGCATCTTTCTGAACTGCTGCTCATGAAACGTGAGGAGGAGGAGGAGGAGGAGGACAGCACTATCCACCCACATCCACATGCATGAGCTCACAGATGGTCAAGACTGGTTAGTGTTACTGTGATTGAAAGGGGAGAGTGTATAAGATGCTTTCCTCCCTCCCTTCCTCCCTCTTAAGAGCAGAATTTTCCTAATATCGCTGATTTGAGCTCACAATCTCTAGACGATGAAACCTTATTCTTTTGCTCCATCATGAGCCTAACCCTTCCTAACCCATTTTATCCTGAGTTCAGGTTCCCTTCTATGTGAATTTTCTGTGTATAGCTCTACTGTATGTCTGATGAGTGTGTGAATGTGTGTGTACAGCAGGGTGTATTCCTCACACCTCACGCCCAGTGTTCCCGGGATCGGCTCGAGATCCACCGCAATCTCTGACAGTGAGAAAGAGAATAAAGTGCTCTGCCACTGGGAATTATTAAGACAATAATTCTAATCAGATAGTTGCTCCTCAAAGGTGCTCAGAAGGTTGACGTTATTATCTCTGATACCGACTGAGAGCCGTAAACACAGAGCTTTACCCTTCCCCTTTTTATATCTAAAATATATCTAAAATCAAAATTTCTCCACAGTCCTCCCTATTGTGAATGGAAAGCGGGATAGAGCGAATACCACAGATTGCTTCTGCATGTCTGAGCACGCTGCAGCTCACAGCAACACAACTCAAAAAGGAGAGAATGTTCTCTACAGTATATTGTATGCAAATTGTGATAGACATTCTGAGCCAGTCCTTATTTACAACGGCACCGGGGTTGGAAATTAATGAGAGGAAGAAAATCACAGTAAAAATATTATTTGTAGAAAAATAAGAAGAGGAATAGAATCATAAGGTATAAATTCAATTTATTTGTATAGCACTTTTAACAAGGGACGTTGTCTAAAAGCAGCTTTACGGAAATATAGAATAAAAACATAGAATAAAAGTTTAAAATTAATTGAACATTTATCCCTAGTGAGCAAGACCTGAGGAGATGGTGGCAAGGAAAAACTCCCTGAGATGACATGAGGAAGAAACCTTGACAGGAACCAGACTCAGATGGGAACCTCATCCTCATCTGATGGACACTGGACTGTAAATAATGTAACTAATGTCCTTTCTACAACAGTTTATAATCACGTGGAATTGTGCAACCCAGAGCTCCTGAGGAACTGAAAGGTCAGCGCAATTTCTAAGTTCTTTATAGACGTAACACTAATTCCATCTACACACTATTGGAAGAAAATGTGAAGGACAGAAATGCACATAAGCAATAGTTATAAAGTCTGTAAAAGCAATAGTTGCTTAATAGGATCCTCTAATCATCTCTACATCCTGAAGGTCCAGTTACATCACATTGCTTACAAACATCTGGATAAGAAACGTGACTGAATGGCAACAACACTAACCTTTCAATTCTTAACCATAGTGATTAGAATAGAAACTACAGCTAGGTTTTATCCCTGTGTTTCTCAAGCATTCTGCAGTACTTTTGTCAGTCCTGCTGAAATACTTCATTGTTGGACCAACATCTGGTCCAAAATCCAGAGAGTACTATATATATATATATATATATATATATATATATATATATATATATATATATATATATATATATATATATATATATATATATATATATATATATATGATCCGATTAAAATGTTTAAGTCAGCAATTTGATATTTGACAATACTGCTGAATCTGTGCTAGAGTTCTGTGCTAGATATGATTTTGATTCTTAAGTTGATATGTGATGATACTAAATCTGTTTCTGTAGGATTTCAATGTTTCTAAATAGTTCAATATTTGACAGTGATATCATTCAAGACCAATTTTCTGAAGTGTATTAACGTACTGCATCTCCACCTGGTACACCAGCAGCTCAGAGGTGGACAAGAAAGCCCTCCAGGGGGTGATGTGATCAACTCGACTGCTCTCTGCCTTCCTTAAAGGAACCTTATACAGTATGTTGCCTTAAAATGACAGCAAACATCCTACTGTAAAAAGGCCCTTCTCATTCTGGACATCACATATTTAAACTGCTGCCCCTTGGCAAACGATTCAGGTCCATCACTTCACGAACCGAATAGACCTAACAACAGCTTCTACCTCAGAAACATACAGGAGCTAAACGCTGCACTTAACATACACATAAGGTGAAGGATCGCAACAATTCTGATCCAGTATTTTACATTCTGCAGCACTTTATATCTATATTATCTGACATGTTTACATGCCGTGACACTTTAATACCCTCTCATTATATGCAAATCCCCATGTTCAACTATTGTGCAATAACTTATTTATATATATATATATATATATATATATATATATATATATATATATATATATATATATATATATATATATATATATACTGTATATATACACTATATTGCCAAAAGTATTCACTCACCCATCCAAATAATCAGAATCAGGTGTTCCAATCACTTCCATGGCCACAGGTGTATAAAATCAAGCACCTAGGCATGCAGACTGTTTTTACAAACATTTGTGAAAGAATGGGTCGCTCTCAGGAGCTCAGTGAATTCCAGCGTGGAACTGTGATAGGATGCCACCTGTGCAACAAATCCAGTCATGAAATTTCCTCGCTCCTAAATATTCCACAGTCAACTGTCAGCTGTATTATAAGAACGTGGAAGTGTTTGGGAACGACAGCAACTCAGCCACGAAGTGGTAGGCCACGTAAACTGACGGAGCGGGGTCAGCGGATGCTGAGGCGCATAGTGCGAAGAGGTCGCCAACTTTCTGCAGAGTCCATCGCTACAGACCTCCAAACTTCATGTGACCTTCAGATCAGCTCAAGAACAGTGCGCAGAGAGCTTCATGGAATGGGTTTCCATGGCCGAGCAGCTGCATCCAAGCCATACATCACCAAGTGCAATGCAAAGCGTCAGATGCAGTGGTGTAAAGCACGCCGCCACTGGACTCTAGAGCAGTGGAGACGCGTTCTCTGGAGTGACGAATCGCGCTTCTCCATCTGGCAATCTGATGGACGAGTCTGGGTTTGGCGGTTGCCAGGAGAACGGTACTTGTCTGACTGCATTGTGCCAAGTGTAAAGTTTGGTGGAGGGGGGATTATGGTGTGGGGTTGTTTTTCAGGAGCTGGGCTTGGCCCCTTAGTTCCAGTGAAAGGAACTCTGAATGCTTCAGAATACCAAGACATTTTGGACAATTCCATGCTCCCAACTTTGTGGGAACAGTTTGGAGCTGGCCCCTTCCTCTTCCAACATGACTGTGCACCAGTGCACAAAGCAAGGTCCATAAAGACATGGATGACAGAGTCTGGTGTGGATGAACTTGACTGGCCTGCACAGAGTCCTGACCTCAACCCGATAGAACACCTTTGGGATGAATTAGAGCGGAGACTGAGAGCCAGGCCTTCTCGTCCAACATCAGTGTGTGACCTCACAAATGCGCTTCTGGAAGAATAGTCAAAAATTCCCATAAACACACTCCTAAACCTTGTGGACAGCCTTCCCAGAAGAGTTGAAGCTGTTATAGCTGCAAAGGGTGGACCGACGTCATATTGAACCCTATGGATTAGGAATGGGAGTTCATATGCGAGTCAAGGCAGGTGAGCGAATACTTTTGGCAATATAGTGTATATATATTATTTACATACTTATTTATACCTTACAATAATCGACTTATTTATTAATATTGCCTTGGCTGCAGTTGTTTTTATTTCATTATTTCATTTGTTAAAATAGATGCATAATTTGCACCACATTATATGAGAATTGCACTAAAAGAATCAATAACAACAGTGACAGTGACAAAAAAGAATGCTAAAGAATCTTGAAAAGATGTGTATATATATATATATATATCTTTTAAATGTATTTATTTTTAAATATTAAATTTTAATTTTGGGAATCTCTGAAGTAAAACCCTGAGAAAACAAACAAACAAACAAACAAAAAATGTACAGAAAATAAAGGAGGTTCATTCACAAATACAACAACAACAAAAAAGTACCACAGATGCTTGTTTTTTCTGCCTTGTATATTTAATATTATGAATTTTTCATTATTACAAGTTCTGTAATATGTTATAATTTTTTTAAAATCCAAAGCTTTTTGTCAGTTTATTATTATTATTTATTTATTTATTTAATTTTACATTTGGATTTTAACCTGCTGTTTGATTTTGAATTAAAACACATTTTAATACATAAATTAATACATAACATTTCCTTCTTTTTTAATAAAGTAATTGCACTTTTTTTCTTCGGCACAGGTCTGATATTTCACAGCTAGCTGCAGAAAAAAAAGCATCTAATTGGAATTAGTGAAACTCAGTCATCATTCAAAACAATACAATTTGGTTTTAGTAGAAATCTTATTATTTTTTAACCCTTATTCTTTAATCATCAGCATGCATATATAAACCTTATGTTTCTACTGAGAACACTTTAGAAATGTGAACTAAAATTATTCAAGTGTGCAAATACTTTTAGGACTATTTCAAGACTTAAACTGAGATATGTGGTGTGATCCATCACTGTCCTCTAGGTGGCCATGTTGAGCTTAAACCCTCATCAGGCCATATGTCACTGAGACCTACTGTACATATAAATCTCAGTAGAAAGAGATTTGGTTTCCTCTCTGCAGTCACTCACTTTCCTTTTTTAAAAAAATGCACCTCCATTTCGAGGCAAGTCACATTTCTTTAGCTGATAAGGCTAAAGAAATAGTAATACATAAATGTAATTAATTTATTAATTCAAATACATTTAAAAATAATATATTAAATAAATAAATAATTAATCATTTCTAAATTTATAATAAACATTATTATTTTGTATATCTATTTAATTAAATAATAATAATAATAATAATAATAATAATAATAATAATAATAATAATAATAATTAATGCATACATGTAGCTGTGTCTAAATGTTTGATTCAAAGATGTGATGAAAATTCTTTTAATTTTATCATGCTGCTTATTATCAGAACACTTTAGTCATTCATTCATTCATTCATTCATTCATTTATTCATTCATTCATTTACAGTTACTGTGTCCCAGATATCCCAGTAACACTTTGCATGGGGTTAACCAACATCTTCTGGCCAATCAGAATCAAGAATTCAGCAGTTGTATATAATCAGGATGATTGGCACATATCTGCTTCATACTGTAGAACAGAAAGAGTCCAGGCCTGGAAGTGAGAGTGTGATGATCCCCACAGTGAAAAAAGGGAAATCCATCATCATTCAGTGGCTTCTTGGTGACAATTCTTCCACTTGTGCGTGTTTGTGTGTGTGAAATATGTTAGCGAGTGTGTATGAAGCCATGCTGAGGAGTGAGCTTTGTTTGGAGAGCTCTTTAAACAGCAGTCAAACTCCTCTCCTACTGTGCTGCAAATCTTCCCAGCTTCACCTCATACACCGATGACACAATCGAGAAAGAACTGAAAATTGCTGAATGTTTTCATTGTTGCTGTGTAATAAAGTCCCCTGTGGTTTGCAGTGTCCCTGATGGAGGATAAGTCTGGCTTATAACCAAGGACAGTAAGCATTCACTCAAATATATATATATATATATATATATATATATATATATATATATATATATATATATATATATATATATATATATATATATATATATATATATATATATGCCACATGGAACATATATATGGAACATTATATATATATATATATATTTCTCAGGAGCGGTTACGGTGTAATTGAATCAACATCCTTGAGAATTTCTATAATCCATCTCTATAGGACTATGTACAGAGACATACATCCAAAATAATAATTCCATCCATCCTTCAATTTTCTATACCCGCTTTATTCCTAATTAGGGTCACGGGGATCTGCTGGAGCCTATCCCAGCACACATTGGGCGAAAGGCAGGGGTACACCCTGGACAGGTCACCAGTCCATCACAGGGCCACACATATAGACAGACAACCACACACACACTCACTCCTATGGGCAATTTAGAATTACTAATCAACCTAATGTACATGTTTTTGGACTGTGGGAGGAAATCGGAGTACCAGGAGTAAACCCACGCAGGCACCGGGGAGAACATGCAAACTCCACACAAAAAGGCCCCTGTCTGTTCGAACCCAGGACCGTCTTCCTGCAAGGCAACAGCTGCCCATAATAATTCCAGCATTCTGAAAATACTCTCCACTTTAGGTCCGATTTCCAGGATCCACGTTCTTCCACCTCATGGCTCATTGATGCTGGAGAGCTGGAACCTGTTATACTCAAGAACATCTTCTAGCTATTATTAGATTAGTTCATACCATAAAACTGTTGAGTATGATAAAGCAGAACACATTCTGTGATCATTAGTAATAAATCAATCCAGGACAGTCCAGGGGTGGAACTGAGCACTGCATTAGCACTGGCTGAAAGTGAGTAGTAGATGTTACAGGGTATTCAATTAGAGGAGTACATTCTTGGTGGCTTGCCAAGATTCTGTGGAAAATGGAGTCTGGAGTTGGGCTGAACCACAGAGATAAGGATGAACAGATGTAGATATTAGAGACACCACACCTAATAATATTCTCAGTGCTGTGTGAATTTGTATGAGATGTGTAAGCCTGTCTGATCTGGAAACACATCTGGATGTTAATTTATGTTGAGATTTTGAGTCATTCGTCAAAAGAGAGAGCGAGAGAGAGAGAGAGAGAGAGAGAGAGAGAGAGAAAGAGAAATAAAGAGAGAGAAATGCCTTTTACTTGTCTTGCGGTTTTCTGATGCTTATACTAAGTACCATATGAGCAGGAAGGCCACAGGGTGAAGTGTTCATAGAGAAGTGATTAGGAGTTTTAACACCACAAATAAACTTCTACACAAATAAAACAGACTATAACAAAAATGAAATATGATAAAAAACAATATATATATATATATAAACACACAGTTTATTTATTGGATCAGAGCATCTCCAAACCTGCAGCTGTTGTGGGGTGTTCCCGGTCTGCAGTGGTCAGTATCTATCAAAAGTTGTCCAAGGAAGGAACAGTGGTGAACCGGTGACAGGGTCATGAAGAAGTTAATGCTGGTTCTGATAGAAAGGTGTCAGAATACACAGTGCATGATGGGTCATGGCTGTTTTGGCAGCACCAACACAATATTGGGCAAGTGGTCATAATGTTATGCCTGGTCAGTGTAAATATAGTATTGGACAACCTTCAATTATTCATTCATTCATTCATTCATTCACTTTTTGGGTACATGCTTCTGGATCCAGAGCCTGTCTGATAATTATGATAATAAAGCAATATTGCATGGTACATAAAGTAAATTTTTTTCCAAAAACTGAATGCAAACCTGTATGCTTATTAAAACTAGGCTTTACGGCTTTTAGTACTTTCACTCTAATCGCAGCAAGGGAAAGTCTGAAAAAAAAGGACGAACAAAATTGGAGCAGAGATATTGACAAAAGCAAAAGGACAATAAACTGAAAATAGCCTTTTGAAAGTAGGTCTAATGACGTCTGGCTCCTCTGTGAAGAAGACGTCTGCCATATGATATGAACATAAGTTTTAAATGTTCTTATTGTCTAAAGTGTGCTAATTAGTGTCATTTTTTCACTTTCACACAATACTAATTAGAGACATCAGTGTCAGATTTATGACTCTTACAGCTCAATTTGGATTTCATGAAATACTTCTACTATAGATAGTAGAAATATGTGACATTCTGTACATCATAGAAAAGATACCTTAATATAAAAAGCAGATTTCTGTGAATTTGTCCTTTAAATGCATACAAACGTTAAACACTACGAACATCGCCCATTTCCTTGTGCACTAATTGTATACTACGAACATTGATTAATACATTCATCCTAACTTATTTTGAAGAAATGCAGATACTATACACAGATCAGGCATAACATTATGACCACCTGCCTAATATTGTGTTGGTCCCCCTTTTGCTGCCAAAAACACAACAAACTGTGATGCACTGTGTATTCTGACACCTTTCTATCAGAACCAGCATTAACTTCTTCAGCAGTTTGAGCAACAGTAGCTCGTCTGTTGGATCGGCTCACGCAAGTCCATCAATGAGCCTTGGCCACCCATGAACCTTTCTCTGGTTATTGAGTTTCAATTTCTGTTCTGTTCTGTTCTCCAGGTTAAATACTATATACATGTACAACGACCAATGAAGTGAAGTGAATAAGACTGATGATCTCCTCATCATGGCACCTGTTAGTGGGTGGGATATATTAGGCAGCAGGTGAACATTTTGTCCTCAAAGTTGATGTGTTAGAAGCAGGAAAAATGGACAAGCGTAAGGATTTGAGCGAGTTCGACAAGGGCCAAATTGTGATGGCTAGACCACTGGATCAGAGCATCTCCAAAACTGCAGCTCTTGTGGGGTGTTCCCGGTCTGCAGTGGTCAGTATCTATCAAAAGTGGTCCAAGGAAGGAACAGTGGTGAACCGGTGACAGGGTCATGGGCGGTCAAGGTTCAATGATGCACGTGGGGAGCGAAGACTGGCCGGTGTGATCTGATCCAACAGACGAGCTACTGTTGCTCAAACTGCTGAAGAAGTTAACAAAGACTGTCAACAAAGACCTGAAATATAACTCTCACTCAAATGGGCTAGCTAAAGATTGGAAAAAGTTGTCAAATTTTGTTGAACTTGCCGAATGGAGTAGAAGCAAAGCTTGTTTTCATATAAACTGATCAGAATAAATGAAGCTAGGAGTCTAAACATTATTATATCGTGTATTATAACACCATACAGGCTTCATAAATGTACGCGCGTTATAATTGTTTAGGAAAACCTAGACTCTTGTTTGCGCGCGAGCAGCACCTTTTCACGAAGCGGCCGGAAGGCGGCGCCGCACAGCGCGTGCACGCGGTGGGGCTCGTGCGTTTTTACGCTTCTCCGTGCACAGAGTGACGGTCTTCGTTTCAGAGCGGAATCGGGCAGTCGAGGTTGGGTCACGTCGGTGCTTTCAGATTTAGAAACACAGTGTCAGCCGTGCAAGCGCGCGCAGTGCGGAAGTATCGCTTTACGAGAGTAGCGTTACCATCGTCTGTGTGCCGGGAAGCCGCGTTTCCTGTCTGTCGCCTTTCAAAGGAATGCGCGTGTAAAAAAAAATAAACCGTACCTGCACCAGCGCGAGCTCCGGATTCATTCTTAATTTCTTCTTCTTCTTCTGAGGAGGAGGAGAACCGTGAGGAATCCCGCCTCGTGCGTCATCTACAACGGTGACTGCGTTTGTGTAGCGCGTGAGCGTGGAGTACAAGTGACCATCCCGTTTCTCATCGGAGGACCGCCGCGGTCACCTAAACCTCACCACCGGGATTTGCTTCATCAGCCCCGGAGACGCAGAACCTCCCGTTACAGTTCTACACTTCAGAAGCGAACAGAAACTAGAGACCGGGGAAAATGCCGCTCGCGCAGCTTGCAGAGCCATGGCCCAAAATGGAGCTGGTGCAGCTGGAGACGGAGGTGAGACTCTGAACCCCAGGCATTAACTCACCACCTTCTGTCTCATTAACCCGCAAACTCACCTGGTCTGGGTTGGTTAGCTAAACCTGGTTAGTTAGTAGTGAACATAAATCACTTTCCCGAGCCTCCTCAGGGTTCAAGCCGAGATTTAAATCCTTTTGGAGACAGTTTAATGGTTTTAGGAAGCAGAAAGTTTTTGTTTTTGGGACCAATGGTACCCAAACATGGCACTGTTTAATAACACTCAGTGGTCCTGTAGAGTGTAAAGATTACAGGTAGGAGGAGGAAAAAGGTACTAACTACTCAGGAGAATAAAAGGTACTAGCTATAATCTCAGGAGAGAAAAGGGTACTTGCTACTCTAAGGAGGAAAAGATATTCACTATTCAGAAGAAAAAAAGTATTGGCTATAGTCTCGGGAGAAAAAGGGTACTAACAACTCTCTAAGGGGAAAAAGGGTACTAACTACTCGCTCAGGTGAAAAGGGTACTCACTACTCAGGAGGTGAAAAGGGTACTCACTACTCAGGAGGTGAAAAGGGTACTCACTACTCAGGAGGGAAAAAAAGTACAAAATACAGTCTCAGGAGAAAAAAAGGGTACTTGCTTCTCTCTAAGGGGAAAACGGGTACTAACTACGGTCTCAGGAAAAAACTGGTACTCTCTAAGGGGAAACAGGGTACTCACTACTCTCTAAGGTGAAAAGGGTACTAACTACTCTCTAAGGTGAAAAGGTACTCACTACTCTCTCAGGTGAAAAGGGGTACTTACTACTCAGGAGAAATAAAAGGTACTAACTACTTTCTCAGGAGAAAAAAATGGTACTTGCTACTCTCTAAGGAGAAAAAGAGTACTAACTACTCAGGAGAAAAAAGGCACTAGCTATAGTCTCTGGAGAAAGTGGCACTCATTACTCAGGAGAAAAAAGTGTACTCGCTTCTCTCTAAAGAGTAAAAAGGGTACTCACTACAGTCTCAGGAAAAGCAGGGCACTAAATTGTCATCGCTAATCTGTGAAGCGATATTCTGAAAGCTAGACGCTCAGAAATAAAGGTGCTAAGTGTTGCTTTCCCTTCTCCCTGGGTTTACGGAGACGCGTTTTGTCTGATTAGCGTGTACATTAAAATAATTTATTTTATTAATGACGTTATTAAGGAGAACCTTATTTAAAGTACTCCATGTGCACTTTCCACACTTAATGATGTACTAAAAGTACTCTTGATCCCATCCAAGTGACTTATTAAAGCCTTTTATTTGAGGAAAATAAATGGATTTTACCTTTAAAAAAAAAATAAAAATAAAAAAAATATATAATAAATAAAATAATATATAATAATATATTATAATATAAAAAAAAAATTAATGACCACTGATGTATCTTTACTTTCCCTCAGAAAGATTCCCAGTGCCTACTCTCTTTCAGGGAAAAAATATCTAATACATGCTGAAAAAGTCCACAGATGATGTCACAGCCTAATTTGCATATTCATTGTATCATCATCATTATCATTATCACGATTTGCATATTACAAATGTGTGTCTCGTGAAGAAGGAAGATTTCCTAACGGTGCCTAGAAAAGAATTTGATCAGTCTTATACGATGAAGTCCGTGTTGGTCATTCCAGCACAAATTAAATGTTCTGACCGATACACAATTTTTTATGAATGATGCTTAAAAAAACCCATGAAGCAGTGTTTGTGAGTAGTAAACAGGAGTAAACAGGGAAATGTCTGGGGTTTTTTTGCGCCACCAGAAACAAATTGTGTGTTTTATCTCCATAGTACGTTGAACCTTTTGGGTTATTTTGTAGCCTTAATAGCCTGTATCTCCTGAAACCATCTTTTTCTCCCCGTCTTCGCTGCCCTCCTTCGCGGTCATCAGACAGATAAAGCCGTTCTGGATTATCGCACATGGGATATCTTTGCTCTGAGAGGATGAAATAAAGAATATAAAACAACTTTCATTCCTTCCTTCCTTCCTTCCTCAGGATGACTTGGCTGTACAGTAAATATCTCTGCTGCTGTTTATACTTTATATCATTCACTTTAGTTAGTTAATTAAAACAAAAGAGCTTAATTATAGCTGTTAACTAGTTAGGGATCTTTATCAATCCAAATTCAGGTGTTTGTTTACAGGATTATGGTACTACAATTGAGGTAACATGAACACAACTCATGAATATTCATATTTAACAATTGGCCACGCCCCCTTTACACCCCCCTGAAGTCAATGTCACCACAAAAGCCAGACTCGAAAAATGGTAGTGATGGATGGGAAAGTAAAAAAAATTCTGGGAAAGTGAGTGTATTGTGCTGATAAAGTGTATGCGATTAGAGTAGTGATGTGTGAGTGAGTGTGAGTGAGTGTGAGTGTGTGTGTGTGTGTGAGTGTGTGTGTGTGTGTGAGTGTGTGTGTGTGTGTGAGTGTGTGTGTGTGTGTGAGTGTGTGAGTGTGTGAGTGTGTGAGTGTGTGTGTGTGTGTGAGTGTGTGAGTGTGTGAGTGTGTGAGTGTGTGTGTGAGTGTGTGAGTGTGTGAGTGTGAGTGTGAGTGTGTGAGTGTGAGTGTGAGTGTGAGTGTGTGTGTGTGAGTGAGTGTGAGAGTGTGTGTGTGCGTGTGTGTGAGTGTGTTCTGGGAGTCGGTACAAAGCTCTGTATATTTGTTCAGCTGTGTTTATATGGTCAGAGAGTTGGATCTTTCTAAAATCTTCCTGTTTGCAGCCACATGAACATGTTTATGGCTGGAGGTCAGCCCTTTAAACACACACACACACACACACGGCTCAAAGGAAGTGGGTTTTTTTTTTGCTATACACAGCCATAGCAGTTCAAAATCATTTGGAAATTTTGCTACGTTAATATGATCACACACACACCTCTGTGTGTGTCCAGTATAACCCACAACACTTTTATTGGGAAATAGCCGACTGTAGGTGATTCATCACACCCCTCTCTTATTGCACATCCAGATGTGTGTGCTTTCTTCCATCTACCACAGCACTGCTGTTATTCTCCGATCTGATCGGTCACAAAGGCCAGGGGAAAAGTGCAGGTTTTTAAATGGTCGCTAGTGTTTCTATGGTAACAACTTCCACGGGGACTGGTGTGTGAGGTGCGTGCCTCAGATAAATTAATATATATAGATTTCCATATGAACAGCTGGCGTCTTTTACAGCAGAGCATCGGAATAAAATCGATGTCGAGATGAAGAAAAATCGGGTCGTTGAAGGAGTCTCCAGTGCAAGGGTGTTCTCGTCTGTTCTATAGAGATAGATAACATTTTTAGGGAGAGTTTGAGTGAGTGAGTGTGTGAGGAACAGTATGTGTGTGTGACTGAGTAAGAGTATGAGGGAGAGTGTGCATGAGCGAGTGTATGAGGGAGAGTGTGTGTGAGCGAGTGTATGAGGGAGAGTGTGTGTGAGCGAGTGTGTGAGGGAGAGTGTGCGTGAGCGAGTGTGTGAGGGAGAGTGTGCGTGAGCGAGTGTGTGAGGGAGAGTGTGTGTGAGCGAGTGTGTGAGGGAGAGTGTGCGTGAGCGAGTGTGTGAGGGAGAGTGTGCGTGAGCGAGTGTATGAGGGAGAGTGTGCGTGAGCGAGTGTGTGAGGGAGAGTGTGTGTGAGCGAGTGTGTGAGGGAGAGTGTGTGTGAGCGAGTGTGTGAGGGAGAGTGTGCGTGAGCGAGTGTGTGAGGGAGAGTGTGCGTGAGCGAGTGTGTGAGGGAGAGTGTGCGTGAGCGAGTGTATGAGGGAGAGTGTGCGTGAGCGAGTGTGTGAGGGAGAGTGTGCGTGAGCGAGTGTGTGAGGGAGAGTGTGCGTGAGCGAGTGTGTGAGGGAGAGTGTGCGTGAGCGAGTGTGTGAGGGAGAGTGTGCGTGAGCGAGTGTGTGAGGGAGAGTGTGCGTGAGCGAGTGTGTGAGGGAGAGTGTGCGTGAGCGAGTGTGTGAGGGAGAGTGTGCGTGAGCGAGTGTGTGAGGGAGAGTGTGTGTGAGCGAGTGTGTGAGGGAGAGTGTGTGTGAGCGAGTGTGTGAGGGAGAGTGTGTGTGAGCGAGTGTGTGAGGGAGAGTGTGTGTGAGCGAGTGTGTGAGGGAGAGTGTGTGTGAGCGAGTGTGTGAGGGAGAGTGTGTGTGAGCGAGTGTGTGAGGGAGAGTGTGTGTGAGCGAGTGTGTGAGGGAGAGTGTGCGTGTGCAAGGGAGAGTGCGCGCGAGCGAGTGTGCGAGGGAGAGTGCGCGCGAGCGAGTGCGCGAGGGAGAGTGCGAGCGAGTGCGCGAGGGAGAGTGCGCGCGAGCGAGTGCGCGAGGGAGAGTGCGCGCGAGCGAGAGAGTGTGTGTAAGCGCGTGTGTGTGTGTAAGCGCGTGTGTGTAAGCGCGCGTGTGTGTGTGTAAGCGCGCGCGCGTGTGTGTAAGCGCGTGTGTGTAAGCGCGTGTGTGTAAGCGCGTGTGTGTGTAAGCGCGTGTGTGTGTAAGCGCGCGTGTGTGTGTAAGCGCGCGTGTGTGTGTAAGCGCGCGTGTGTGTAAGCGCGCGTGTGTGTAAGCGCGCGTGTGTGTAAGCGCGCGTGTGTGTAAGCGCGCGTGTGTGTGTAAGCGCGCGCGTGTGTGTAAGCGCGCGCGCGTGTGTGTAAGCGCGCGCGCGTGTGTGTAAGCGCGTGTGTGTAAGCGCGTGTGTGTGTGTAAGCGCGTGTGTGTGTAAGCGCGTGTGTGTGTAAGCGCGCGTGTGTGTGTAAGCGCGCGGGTGTGTGTAAGCGCGCGGGTGTGTGTAAGCGCGCGGGTGTGTGTAAGCGCGCGGGTGTCTGTGTAAGCGCGCGCGTGTGTGTAAGCGCGCGGGTGTGTGTGTAAGCGCGCGGGTGTGTGTGTAAGCGCGCGCGTGTGTGTAAGCGCGCGCGTGTGTGTAAGCGCGCGTGTGTGTGTGTGTAAGCGCGCGTGTGTATGTGTAAGCGCGTGTGTGTAAGTGTGTGTGTAAGCGCGTGTGTGTGTGTGTAAGCGCGTGTGTGTGTGTAAGCGCGTGTGTGTGTGTAAGCGCGTGTGTGTGTGTGTAAGCGTGTGTGTGTGTGTGTAAGCGTGTGTGTGTGTAAGCGTGTGTGTGTAAGCGTGTGTGTGTGTGTAAGCGTGTGTGTGTAAGCGTGTGTGTGTAAGCGTGTGTGTGTAAGCGTGTGTGTAAGCGTGTGTGTGTAAGCGTGTGTGTGTAAGCGTGTGTGTGTAAGCGTGTGTGTAAGCGTGTGTGTGTAAGCGTGTGTGTGTAAGCGCGTGTGTGTGTGTAAGCGCGTGTGTGTGTGTAAGCGTGTGTGTGTAAGCGTGTGTGTGTAAGCGTGTGTGTGTGTGTGTGTAAGCGCGTGTGTGTAAGCGCGTGTGTGTAAGCGCGTGTGTGTGTAAGCGCGTGTGTGTGTGTGTGTGTGTAAGCGCGTGTGTGTGTAAGCGCGTGTGTGTGTAAGCGCGTGTGTGTGTAAGCGTGTGTGTGTGTGTGTGTGTAAGTGTGTGTGTGTAAGTGTGTGTGTGTAAGCGTGTGTGTGTAAGCGTGTGTGTGTGTGTGTAAGTGTGTGTGTGTAAGTGTGTGTGTGTAAGTGTGTGTGTGTGTAAGCGTGTGTGTGTGTAAGCGTGTGTGTGTGTAAGCGCGTGTGTGTAAGCGCGTGTGTGTAAGCGTGTGTGTGTGTGTAAGCGTGTGTGTGTAAGCGTGTGTGTGTGTGTAAGTGTGTGTGTGTAAGCGTGTGTGTGTAAGCGTGTGTGTGTGTAAGCGCGTGTGTGTGTAAGCGCGTGTGTGTGTGTAAGCGCGTGTGTGTGTGTAAGCGTGTGTGTGTGTAAGCGTGTGTGTGTGTAAGCGTGTGTGTGTAAGCGCGTGTGTGTAAGCGCGTGTGTGTGTAAGCGCGTGTGTGTAAGCGCGTGTGTGTACATGTGTGGTGATTGTTCTGTAATTAGTAAACACATTGCTGTGGTGAAGGGCTTGAGGATGTGCTAACTGTGCTGTGCTCTGCTGTGTGTCAGGTCACGTTACACCACCTCTGTGTGTGTGACTCTCTTCCTGTAGTGTTACTGCATGTGCTGTGAAGGTTTCTGAGCTTTACGCTAGCTAAAGTTAGCTCGTGTTTAAATCCAAGCCTTTGTAATTTTAATATCTCAGAGCTCTGATGTAATGATTAACCAGTGATTTATTACAGCAGGATATCATGTGACCATATTTAGAGGCTGGGACACACACACACACACACACACACACACACACACACACCCATAAGTACACACTCTTAACCAGCCGTAAACGGATGATAAGTGACAAGGTGACTGGTGTGTGTGTGCGCGTGTGCGCTGTGCTGGAACAGAGGAAATGCTCACAGAGTCTCTCGGTATTCGTGTCGTCCGTGTCTGGGGTCTCGGAGTAAGTAATGATGATGTTTGTGATAGAGCCAGCCACCATCAACCATTACAACCAGAGTGCTTTACATTCCTTTAGACTAGTGTATATTTGTGTGTGTGTGTGTGTGTGTGTGTGAGTGTATGAGGGTGTGTGTGATTGGGAGAGAGAGAGTGTGAGTGGGTGTATGAGGCTGTGTGTGTGTGTGTGTGTGTGTGTGTGTGTGTGTGTGTGAGTGTATGAGGGTGTGTGTGATTGGGAGAGAGTGTGAGTGGGTGTATGAGGCTGTGTGTGTGTGTGTGTGTGAGTGTATGAGGGTGTGTGTGATTGGGAGAGAGTGTGAGTGGGTGTATGAGGCTGTGTGTGTGTGTGTGTGAGTGTATGAGGGTGTGTGTGATTGGGAGAGAGTGTGAGTGGGTGTATGAGGGAGAGGGTGTGTGATTGGGAGAGACAGTGAGTGTAAGTGAGTGTTTTGAGGGAGAGTGTGTGTGATTGGGAGAGAGTGTGAGTGGGTGTATGAGGCTGTGTGTGTGTGTGAGAGAGACTTTGACTGCGTGTGTGTTGGCATGAGGGATAGTGTGAGTATGTGTGTTGTGTGTGATTGAGTGTATGAGGCTGTGTGTGTGTGTGAGAGAGAGACTTTGACTGCGTGTGTGTTGGCATGAGGGATGGTGTGAGTATGTGTGTTGTGTGTGATTGAGTGTATGAGACTGTGTGTGTGTGTGAGAGAGAGACTTTGACTGAGTGTGTGTGCATGAGGGAGAGTGTGAGTATGTGTGTTGTGTGTGAGTGCATATATGAAGGTGTGTGCATAACTGTGAGTGTGTGAGAGGGTGTGTGTCTGTGACTGTGTGTGTATGACGGAGAGTGCGTGTGTGAGTTTGTGTATGAGAGGGTGTGTGTGTGAGTGAGAGGGTGTGTGTGTGTGACTGTGGCTGAGTGAGTGTGTGCTGGACTGTGTGTGTGATTGTGATTGAGTGTATGAAGGAGAGAGAGTGTGTGTGTGACTGAGTGAGTGTATGAGGGAGTGTGTGTGTGATTGAGTGTATGAGTCTCTATGGCTGAGACTGAGTATGTGTGTGACTGAGTGAGTGTGTAAGGGTGTGTGTGTGTGTGTGTGTGTATGAAAACGGAATCATCTCTTTCTCCTAGTCAGCAGTGTATCTTCTCTGTCTTAATCCTGCACAGCTCTTTCAGCTGGAGTGATGATGATGATGATGATGGCAGAAAAACTGAAACACTCCTGTTTATAGTAAAATCACTTAGACAGATAGAAGTGTTCATCACTGCACACGTTACTCTCACTGTAACTCTCTCTCTCTCTCTCTCTCTCACATACAGACACTTCTTTCTTTCTTTCTTTCTTTCTTTCTTTCTTTCTTTCTTTCTAGTGTGTGAGTATGTGATTTGGGATGCATCTTTAGCAGACAGCTGCCTCTTACCTGATTACTGTGTGAAACTCTACATAATCAACCCTCAAAGCTCAACAGTGACGCTCACCCAGAGACCGGTATCTCCCCAAGTGTGTTAGTGTCAGGATCGTAACCCCCTGCAGGGTGCTTCATGCTTCACAACATTCACGGAATACAAGAGATTTATCAGTGATATGTCGAATCCAGGCTTTTACCGAGTCAGGAGAATTAGCCTAGCGCTGGCTCCGTTCAGATACACAGGATCGGGGTTGTTGTAATCAATCACGAGCGCTGGGTTTACAAAATTCTTTCCCTCACCGTCACTCTTCAATGTACAGAGTGATCTGTAGCACAGCAGTGAAGACGACACTCGCCTGCATTCACGTCCATCCTAACCACTGCCTGATGGGTTCAGTAGTCATTAACGTGTGTGTGTGTGTGTGTGCTTCTTTTAGAGAATGAATGAGGGTTCCATCCAGGCTGTGTGTGTGTAGGTGTGTGTGTGTGTGTGTGTGTGTGTGTGCGCTTCTTTTAGAGAATGAATGAGGGTTCCATCCAGGCTGTGTGTGTGTAGGTGTGTGTGTGGGCAGCTCACCGTTAGTGTAGATTATTTTAAAGTAGGTGGAATCATCCACATCTCAGATCTATTCATGTACTGAACTGTTCCTTTTTTAAATCTCTCTCTCTCTCTTTCTCTCTTTCTCTCGTTGTCTCTGTCTCTCTCTCTCTCTCTCTCTCTCTCTCTCTCTCTCACCACTTTCTTTCTTGCTCTCTCTCTCTCTCTCTCTCTCTCTCTCTCTCTCACCACTTTCTTTCTTGCTCTCTCTCTCACCACTTTCTTTCTTGCTCTCTCTCTCTCTCTCTCTCTCACCACTTTCTTTCTTGCTCTCTCTCTCTCTCTCTCTCTCTCACCACTTTCTTTCTTGCTCTCTCTCTCTCTCTCTCTCTCTCACCACTTTCTTTCTTGCTCTCTCTCTCTCTCTCTCTCTCTCTCACCACTTTCTTTCTCTCTCTCTCTCCTCTGTCTCCTGCTCTGGACCTGTACAGATGTTCAGAGTGTCTTGTGTTGGATCTGTTGGGCATCAGTGCAGTACAGTGACGTGCGTTTAGTCTGCTGTCAGCTTTAAACACACACTGATCTATGAGGAACAGTTTTATACAGTCCTCTTACAAGCTTCCTTTCAGTAAACACTGCATTCGAGCTTCTCTGCTGCGAGAGCTGTGGACCGGTGGATGCAGTGTGGACCGGTGGATGCAGTGTGGACCGGTGGATGCAGTGTGGACGCAGTGTGGACCGGTGGATGCAGTGTGGACGCAGTGTGGACCGGTGGATGCAGTGTGGACGCAGTGTGGACCGGTGGATGCAGTGTGGACGCAGTGTGGACCGGTGGATGCAGTGTGGACGCAGTGTGGACCGGTGGATGCAGTGTGGACCGGTGGATGCAGTGTGGACCGGTGGATGCAGTGTGGACGCAGTGTGGGCCGGTGGGGGCAGTGTGGGCCGGTGGGGGCAGTGTGGGCCGGTGGGGGCAGTGTGGACTGGTGGACTGGTGGAGGCAGTGTGGGCCGGTGGGCGCAGTGTGGGCCGGTGGGCGCAGTGTGGGCCGGTGGGGGCAGTGTGGGCCGGTGGGGGCAGTGTGGGCCGGTGGGGGCAGTGTGGGCCGGTGGGGGCAGTGTGGACTGGTGGACTGGTGGAGGCAGTGTGGGCTGGTGGGCGCAGTGTGGACTGGTGGAGGCAGTGTTGGCTGGTGGACTGGTGGACACATTGTGGACTGGTGGACACATTGTGGACTGGTGGAGGCAGTGTGGGCTGGTGGGCGCAGTGTGGACTGGTGGAGGCAGTGTTGGCTGGTGGACTGGTGGACACATTGTGGACTGGTGGACACATTGTGGACTGGTGGAGGCAGTGTGGATTGAGCTAAATGTATTTCACTGAGGACTTGAACAAATACCATACAGAACAATTTGTTGGTCATTGATGATGATGATTATTAAATTATAATAATAATCCATTTTATTTATTGGCGCCTTTCTAGTCTTTTCAATAGTAAACACTGTGTGTGGTGGTTAACTCAGAAAGGGGCGGGGTTTTCCTTCCTCACAGCTTTCTCCTGTTATTTCTGGCTGCTCTGATTAGCCAGCTGACCTGTTCTGATCTCCAGCACTGTGGACATTCACACACTGACCACTCTCTCCTGATACACTTACCCAGAATCCATAATCCAATATGTAAAGGAGTGTATACCAGCTTCCATACACACACTCCTCCCTCACACACTCCTCTCTCACACACTCCTCTCTCTCTCTCTCTCTCTCTCTCTCTCTCTCTCTCACTCTCACTCTCACTCACACTCTTCTCTCACTCTGTCTCACACACACATCTATCTATCTATCTATCTATCTATCTATCTATCTATCTATCTATCTATCTGTCCTCCCACACACACATTCTCTTTCTTGCACTCTCTTATTCCTGTTCTCTATCTCCTTCCATCATTTCTCTTCTCTCTCCCTCTCTCTCCCTCATTCCTCTTTTTCTCTCACTCCCTTCCCCTCTGTCTCTCTCGCGTGCACACTCATTCATCATCTCTCTATCTATCTCTCCTGTTCCAATCATGAATACATTCTCTCTTGCCCATTCTCTCTCCATATATATCCTTCTCTCATTCCTGTTCTCTCTGTCTCCCTCCATCATTTCTTTTCTCTCTCTTCTTCCTTTCTCTCCCTCTTCTACCCTCATTCCTGTTCTCTCTTTATCTCGCTCTCTTTCCTTCATTCATTGATCTTCTCACTTTCCGTCATCCCTTCTCTCTCTCTCTCTCTCTCTCTCTCTCTCTCTGTCCTGAACTCTCCCCCCTGCTGTAAAGTTGTGCAGCAGAACTGTAGCCTGAGGTTATATAATATAGAACATGGAGTTATGTAACAGGAAATGTTTTATTACAGCAGCTTAACACGCTCGGACGAACCACAGTGGAAGTGTAGAACTATTTTCTGTCTCGTCACCAAAAACGATTCAGGTTCATGTATTCCTCCTAATTTAGTCTTTATACAGGGTTAGGAGTGTTCTAATAATCACTCCATCTTTAACATACAAGATTTGGTGTTTGTGTGTGTGAGTGAGTGAGAGAGAATCTCATTGACTTGCAAAATATCTCACTCCACATACAAACTTGGCACCAATGAGACGGTTTCTTCATGTGATCCTATACATGAACTCTGGCCACTTTATTAGGAACACCAGCCTCTCAGTGATGACATAGCTGATGGGGGCAGATGTGCTGGTTTGAGTATTTCAGAATCCTGACTTTCTAGGATTTTCACACGAAAACAAAACGCCCAGTTCTGTTTTCGATCATGAGAGAGGTGAGACTCTTCTTCTTTTGGCTTTTCCCTTCAGGGGTCTCCACAGCGAATCATCTCTCTCCATCCCTGTCTTCTGCATCCTCAACACTTGCACCCACTAGCTTCATATCCTCATTTATTCCATCCATATACCTCCTCTTTGGCCTTCCTCTTTGCCTCCTGCCTGGCAGCTCCATGTCCAACATTCTCCTACCAATATACTCACTCTCCCTCCTCTGAACATGTCCAATCTGGCCTCCCTAAGTTCGTCCCCCAAATGTCCAACCTGAGCTGTCTCTCTGATGTACTTGTTCCTAATCCTGTCCAACCGTGTCACTCCCAAAGAAAACCTCAACAAGAAGGCTTTGGTGAGACACAGCTACTCTGTACAATCATGATGAACAGAAAAGCATCTCAGAATGTATAACACATCAATTCTTGAGGCACATGTGCTACAACAGAAGAGGATCACATTGAGTTCTTCATCTGTCAGATTATATCAGGAGTCTGAGGCTACAGTGGCAATGAAACCGGACAGCTGAAGATTGGACAAAGAGTAGGTGGTGAATGTTGTGGTAAAAAAATAAATAATAAAGCGTTTAAATTTCCTTTTGGCTGCTCACCACAGCGGATCATCTGATCCTCATTTCTGATTTGGCGCAGGTTTTACTCTGGACGCTCTCCCTGATGCAACCCTCTCATTTTATAGGACCGGCACTGAGAGCTAATCTAACCCCCCAGTGGCAGGGTTGGTTTTCTGCCTGGAAATCAAACCTGGGCCTCAGCAGTGAACGCACCGGATCCTAACCAGGGAATCTTTGGAAATGTTTCATTCTGTGCTTAATTGTTGCTACATCCACTATTTTTCACTGCAGTTCTCTTGACTAGAATCTTCACTGGGTTTTCCACTTGATGATGATTTTCTCCTCAGTGTTGACATTTTGCTGTCAAGGGATTTTAATATTGTGGATCTTAGACATTTTAGGACTAAATGATACTTTATTCCTATATAATAAATAATTATAAAATGAATAATAAAATATTTACTTTTTTGTTTGTTTTGTATTTATTTATGCATTTATTTATTTGTTTTTGTTAATTCATTTATTTTTGTTTTTATTTAATTGTTTTTGTTTTTTGTTAATTTATTTGTTTTTGCTTATTTATTTGCATTTATTTATTTATGCATTTAGTTATGCGTTTGTTTTTGTTAATTTATTTTTGTTTTATTTATTTGTTTTTATTTATATGTATATATTTATTTATTCATTCATGCACATATTTATTTGTTTTTTGTTTTTGTTAATTTATGTTTTTTTATTTATTTATTTGGCTATTTATTGTTGTATGCATTTATTTGTTTATTTGTTGGTTTTATTTGTTTTTGTTTCTACTTATTTATTTGTATTCATTTATTTATTTACTTATGCATTTAATTATTTATGTTTTTGTTAATTTATTTTTGTATTTATTTATTTATGCATGTATTTATTTAGGTTTGTTTTTTGTTTTTGTTTATTTATTTCTAATATCCACCCACTCTTTTTTACAAACTACTCAAATAGTTTTCCATTGTAAAACCACTTCCAGCTTCATGACTCCAGCATCATTACAGACGTGACTGTGTTTAAATCAGCGGTCACTAAACCCTACAGAGGAATAACCTCCTAAAGCATGCCATAAATCTACATGTACCTATTACACATTCATTTATTTTTACTCTACTCACAGCTTTATATTTAGAAGGCTGACATTTTCACAGCCGTTATTTTCTTTTCTTTTCTCTTTTTTTTTTCCCACGATCGATCGGAGCCAGTCACGCCATATGTCCCTAATGTATTAATAATAAATGATTTCAGGCTGCTGATGCTTTGCCAGTAACAAACTACTGAGTCATCATCAGTGATTTTCACAAACCCAGAGCAATCTGTTTTCGCTCGCCCCGTCTTCTGCGCCGCGGCCATATCACACGTCCAGACACGCCGCTTTAGGAAGAGTTTATTTCGGAAAGACTCGCGTTTTTATCACGGATTACGCACGGGTGATCCAGGACTAGTTTTAGGAAAGTGAAAACTTAAACACTTATTACACTTATGCTGCAGAAATTTCAATCTCAGCTTTATTTAATGCGCTGGTTCTAAGATGTTGTTGTTGTTACTATAGTAACTGCTCCATCACAGGGGTGTGCGTGTGTGACACTTAGACATTGAATAACGTGTCTAATTATTGAGTTTTCACTAATTCATGTAGCTACAGGTGAGAAATTCTTCAGTATAAGCCATCGTGTGTGTGTTTTAATTCAGTTCCAGCTAATTGAGCGTAAACGTTTTCTTTTGTCCAGAGCCAAAGCGTTTGTAGTGAATAATCTGCTAAAGAGGGTTGTGCCATGACTGTTGTCACATCATGTTAATTAGACACGGGCCAAAGTCCTGCTTTCCGTCGGAATATCGAAGCAGCACGGCAGCTTGTGCAGTTACCACGGTAACACCTTGCATGTTGTTATTGTGCCCTGAAGCTCTGCGAGAATAAAACTGTCTGTGTGTGTGTGTGTGTGTGTGCACAAGCAAACTCGTCTTCCTTTTCTTATTGAAAGAAATCGATGAAGAGCATCATAAATTGAGCAATGTAGCCTTGAATTTTCTATCTTTATGTTCTCTGTCTCTTTCTCTCTCTCTATTTCATTCTCTCAGTTTCTCTGTCTCTGTCTCTCTCTCTCTCTCTCTCTCTGTCTGTCTGTTTACATCAACACTCATATGAGCTTGTTGAAAATCCTGATCTTAGATTTATTATAATCTTCACTCTTCTGGAAGGATTTCCACTAGATGTTGGAGCATGGCTGTGGGGATTAGTGTTTATTCAGCTACAAGAGCATTAGTGAGATCAGACACTGATGTCAGGTGAGGAGGTCTGGGGTGCAGTCGGTGTTCCGGTTCATCCCAAAGGTGTTCAGTGGGGTTGAGTCAGAGTCAGGGTTCAGTGCAGGACACTCGAGATCTTCCTCTTCAGCATTAACACACCATGTCTTCATGGAGCTCAGGGGCTTTGTGCACAGGGGCCACATGCTGGAACAGGGTTTGAGTCTCTAAGTTCCAGTGAAGGGAAATTGTAACGCTAAAAAATACATCTTTGTGCATTCAGCTTTGTAGGAACCATGGGTGTGATGGTCAGGTCAGAATTGTAGCCATGTAGCCAAGTGAAAAATTCTGTTCTGTGAAAATCTCGGGGTTGAACCTACGTATCCATCGGGGCGACTATTATTAAAAATCATCCCAGACCTGGCACTTGCTTTTCCCAGGAGCTCCGTCTGCTGATTTGTCCACTCCTTTTATCTTAGGCGTTCCTCACTACAGGGAATTGTGAATGTGTTTCAAGAACTCTTAATTGCATTGCATCAAAACCTAAGGAAAGGCAACGCTGAGCTAAAAAAAGACTAAATCTGCACCTCCAAAATGTCAGCTTAATGTTTAATGTTACTGGACGATTATTTGTTTTAATTGTATGGTACAAAGTAGAGACCGCACACACCTACAGTGATTCAGAGTGCTGTGGGTGTGGAGGTTGATCCTCGGTGATGAGGCTAGCCTTCCCCTGCAGGAATGGAAACAGCTAAGGGGTTTGTCGAATAAATCACTGCTTGTACTGACTCCCTAAAAGTTTAGCAGTGCTGGACTGAGTGGAGAAGTGGGGGCACTTTGAGATTGGGAGTGTGAGGACTCATGGGTTAGGGGGGGTTTGAGTTTGGGAGTATGAGGGCTCATGGGTTTGGGGGGGGTTGAGTTTGGGAGTATGAAGACTCATGGGTTTAGGGGGGGTTTGAGTTTGGGAGTATGTGGGCTCATGGGTTTGGGGGGTGGGGGTTGAGTTTGGGAGTATGTGGGCTCATGGGTTAGGGGTGGTTTGATTTTGGGAGTATGTGGGCTCATGGGTTTGGGGGCTTTGGGAGTATGTGGGCTTATGGTTTTGGGGGCTTTGGGAGTATGTGGGCTTATGGGTTTGGGGGCTTTGGGAGTATGTGGGCTCAGGGAGTATGTGGGCTCATGGGTTTGGGGGCTCTGGGAGTATGTGGGCTCATGGGTTTGGGGGCTTTGGGAGTATGTGGGCTCATGGGTTTGGGGGCTTTGGGAGTATGTGGGCTCATGGTTTGAGGGCTTTGGGAGTATGTGGGCTCATGGTTTGAGGGCTTTGGGTTTGGTAGTATGTGGGCTCATGGGTTTGGGGGCTTTGGGAGTATGTGGGCTTATGGCTTTGTGGGTTTGGGGTTGGTAGTATGTGGGCTCATGGGTTTGGGGGCTTTGGGAGTATGTGGGCTCATGGGTTTGGGGGCTTTGGGAGTATGTGGGTTCATGGGTTTGGGGGCTTTGGGTTTGGTAGTATGTGGGCTCATGGGTTTGGGGGCTTTGGGAGTATGTGGGCTTATGGCTTTGTGGGTTTTGGGTTTGGTAGTATGTGGGCTCATGGGTTTGGGGGCTTTGGGAGTATGTGGGCTTATGGCTTTGTGGGTTTGGTAGTATGTGGGTTCATGGGTTTGGGGGCTTTGGGTTTGGTAGTATGTGGGCTCATGGTTTGAGGGGCTTTGAGTCTGGGTTTCATTGAGGGTTTTCAAATTTAGGGAGTTGGGTTTTGGGGCCCTTGGTTTTGGGGCCCTTGGTTTTGGGAGTTTTGTATCTTTTTAAATTGGCTACTTGGAGGCCCTTGAGTTTGGAAGTTTGGTGTCTTTTAAATTTGGTTTCCTCCAGGGTTGGGCATTTTGGAGTACTAGAGTTTAGGACAGGGGTGTCCAGTCTCATCCAGAAAGGACCAGTGTGGGTGCAAGTGTTTATTCCGACTGAGCAGAAGCCATACCTGCATCCACTGAAAACTGAGATCAGTTGATTAAACAGGTGGAATCAGGTGTAGCTTCTGCTTGGTTGGAATGAAAACCTGCACCTACACTGGCCCTTTGTGGATATGATTGGACACCCCTGGTTTAGGAGTTACAGGGTCATTCAATTTTGGGAAGTTGGGAACCATTAAGATTGGGAGTTTGGGGGTCCATGGAGTTTGGAGGTCCATGTTTTGGGAGCTGTGGGATTTGGGAGTTTAATGGGTCCTCTAGTGGGTGAATTTTGATTGCACCTCTAATTTGGGAGGTTAGGGGCCCTTAATTATAGTCTTGAGCCAAGTGTTTAGAGGAATTTGCTGAAATGCAACAGCATATGCAGTCTACTGCATATATAGTGTGTGGGTTGTTGCCAGGGATAATACCTTCCACATGTCCCAAACCCAAAAAATCCTGTTTACTCCAGACTAAAATAAAATTGCGCCATTAAATGTTTACAGCACATGCCTATATATAATGGAGACTGAAACACGCAGCTCTTGCAAACTGAAACCTACAGCTCTTTATCTGACATGCAGGAAATGTAAATGTGTGTACTTCTGCTTTCCGAAAGCTTTTCTGGTTGCCATTTGATGCTCTGGCAGAACATTAGCACAGAATCACAGCTTCCTTATTCTGTAAAAGTAGTTCTACAGATAGTCCACCCTTATATTCCCATTACAACTGAGTGTGTAGTAAACAGGCTTTTTATTCGGCTCCCAGTACAGGAAGACGTTGTTGTTGTTCGTGGTGAATGTACACACTCTACAGATATGGAGCTTACTCTACTGGAGTTTTGGCTGAGCTCCATCATGACTGTCACGAGTGTCGCTGTGAGGACTGTGCGAGTGGATTGACGTTAACACTCGCTTTTTTTATTGGCACTTTTATTTCACACTCCAGGGTCTCTATCACAACTGTAAACTTTTTGCCTTTCTCGTTTTCTCCCACTCATTCCCTTGCTCTGCTTTCTCTCTCTCTCTCTCTCTCTCTCTCTCTCTCTCTCTCTCTCTCTCTCTCTCTCTCTCTGTATTTATTTTCCTTGGCTTTTCTTTGCAGCAGCAGAGTCGGCGTCTCTGTGGCCCTGTAATCTTGTCAGTAATTAAACGTAATTGTATCAGCAATACAGACGACACCTTGAATCTGTACATCTGTACTTTTTGATAATTGATGAAGATGCTGTGCAGCGGTAGTGTGTTCCTGAAAGCTGTGTGTGTGTGTTTGTTTTTGCAGGGGTGGATAAATCTGTATCCCTGGTGCCTGGGACAAAATTGTGTCCTTGCTTTTTCTTTTTTTTTTTTTTGTGGTAGTTGCCTGGCAGACGAGCAACTTCAGTGGGCTGTTGATTTAATTTTCTCCAAAGCTTTTTATTTTTCTTGTTCAACAACCAAAAAAAGAGATATCTTTTATATACCTAGTCACTACTATATATATATATATATATATATATATATATATATATATATATATATATATATATATATATGTGTGTGTGTGTGTGTGTGTGTGTGTGTGTGTATCTTGATGCTATAACAGACTACAGCTCAAGTGACTCAGATCACAGACCCGCTTCTCCACAGTCGGCTAGTGTCTTGCTGCCTTTTTGCTAAACCCATTTTCTTCCAATTTGCTAATCTGCCAGTTCTCACACAACTCCCCAGCTCTACCCTATTTCATGACAGCTACCAGCTGGAGAGGGTGAAGGCTAACACGTGCTTTCTGAGACATGTGAAGCCCGCTAACTGCAGCGTCACAGGGCGGCTTTGGGAAGAGTTATCCATCCTCTTCCTCATGCATGAGCTCGCGGAAGCCTAAGATTAGCTATTATTGCAGTGATTTGGTGAGACAGATGGTCTTACTCTCTCCTTCAATATATATTAGGCAGCAAGTGAACATTTTGTCCTCAAAGTTGAATAATGGACGAGTTAGGATTTGAGCGAGTTTGATGAAGGGCCAAATTGTGATGGCGGATAGACGACTGGATCAGAGCATCTCCAAAACTGCAGCTCTTGTGGGGTGTTCCCAGTCTGCAGTGGTCAGAATCTATCAAAAGTGGTCTAAGGAAGGAACAGTGGTGAACCGGCGACAGGGTCATGGGCGGCCAAGGCTCATTGATGTACGTGGGGAGAGAAGGCTGGCCGGTGTGATCCGATCCAACAGACGAGCTACTGTTGATCACAATATTAGGCAGGTGGTCATAATGTTATGCCTGATTGGTGTATATTTGTGTTAGTGCACTAAACTAGCTTTCCTTACATGTTACATTATATTAGCTACTGTACCACTTTTTAGCTTAAACGGTCATGTGTCCAGGCAACCGAAGCGTATAACCGGGTATAATTGCCCTTTAGAGGAACCTGCTGTGATAGTAGTGATGATTAGACTTATATCTGCATGCTGAACACACTGCTATGTCAGCAAAAATCATCCTCTAACATATATCTTTCTTTTTATTTTCCCAGAATGGACAAAGCACCACTGAAGATGGAGTCGCTCCAGGGGTCAAGGTAAGAGAAGATGAGGAAAAACAAACTCTTACAAAAGCACTTGTTTATGGTCATGTCATATAATCTGGGAAAGGTGAAGTCAGTGTGCTGGGGAATGTGTGTAAACACACACACACACATACACACACACACTCATTTAAAGCGGCATGCGAGTCTAGTAACTGAAACGGATTTGATTGTTCTCGTTAATCAAGTCATTAGGATAAATTTAAAATGAAGCCAGCTCAGCAGTTAGCTGCTTGGTAAATGTATTAATATCCATTAGCAAAAATGAACATCTGAGCAGATTATTTCCTGCGGTACTTAACTCCGAGATGTAAGTATGGATCCTCACACCACTGCACAGCACACAGTAAAGATATGATGATGGATTGGATAATGGATCGGGAAATAGAACGTCCAATCAGAGTCCAGTTCAGCATTTCAGGTCAGTATCAGTGCCATACTGAGAGTCAGTGTCGAGCCTTGGCGCCTCCGGGGTTGTGCTTTTGAGGTCATTGCTTAATGAAATAAATACATTAAGATATCTATCTATCTATCTATCTATCTATCTATCTATCTATCTATCTATCTATCTATCTATCTATCTATCTATCTATCTATCTATCTATCTATCTATCTATCTATCTATCTATCTATCTATCTATCTATCTATCGCCAAGAGATGGTTTAAATAAAGTCTGAAGATTCGACTAAAACAATAGAAATAATTTATTAAGTCACTTTTATTCAGTATTTTATTTATTTACTTAATTATTTATTTATTTGTTTGTTTATTTATTTATTATAATCATTTTAATAGAGAGATGACAAACAAATAGAAGTATATAATTAATTATTAATTATTTTTTTATACAGTAAAAATAATTTTATGCAGTAATTTATTTATTTATTTATTTTTAAAGTAAATAAAATAATAGATTTATAGATTCATACAAACCAATAAAAACTATAAATTGCATAAATTATTTTAAAAAAAATTTGGTTCTGGTTTGGGTGCTAGAGGTATTATTTTTCAGTTTATTTCAATTTTATTTCTATAGCACTTTTAACAATGGACGAAGCAGCCTTGAAAACTGATGAGCAGACAGAGTAAAACTCCTCCATAAAGAAAGGGTTTAATTAAATTCAGTTATTTGTAATTCCAGTACAATATGCTCATTCATTTAGGAAAATAAACCAGTAAACAGACTTGGTGTGTAGGCTGTGCAGAATGAGACGGTGGGCTCAACGGAAGATGTGAATAGTATTGGCACCTATCAGAAGTGATCAGTGCTGAACTGATTGTACCCAAGCCTGAAGATGTCCAGTCTCGCTTTATTTTAAACTTTGAACCTTGAGAAAATTGAGATCGGAGTTAACATATCTGACATTGAACTATCAATGAATAGTACACCGATCAGCCATAACATTATGAGCAGTGAGAGGTGAAGTGAATAACACTGGTGATCTCCTCATCATGGCACCTGTTAGTGGGTGGGATATATTATCAACATTTTGTCCTCAAAGTTGATGTGTTAGAAGCAGGAAAAATGGACAAGAGTAAGGATTTGAGCGAGTTTGATGAATGGCTAGACGACTGGATCGGAGCATCTCCAAAACTGCAGCTCTTGTGGGGTGTTCCCAGGATGTAGTGGTCACTATCTATCAAAAGTGGTCCAAGGAAGGAACAGTGGTGAACCGGAGACAGGGTCATGGGCGGTCAAGGTTCAGTGATGGCCCGTGTGGTCCAATCCAACAGACGAGCTACCGTTGCTCAAATTGCTGAAGAAGTTAATGCTGGTTCTGATAGAAAGGTGTCAGAATACACAGTGCAGCAAAAAGGGGGACCAACACAATATTAGGTAGGTGGTCATAATGTTATGCCAAGAAATTCTGTCAGTTTGGTTAACAATCACTAATATGCGACTGGTTTTATACAGAAGCGGCAGCAGCGTTCACATGCTCCGTCTTAAACGTGATCTGCACTAGATGGCATTTCAGAGACAAAACATCCTTCAGCATCTGGATGTTGGAACTGTAAAGCGTTTAGAGATTTCACCTTGATGAGCTCTGTTATCACTGTGTTATAACCTCTGTTGTTTTTTGGGATTGTTGTATTGAGGCATCTCGTGGAAACCTCTGACCTCGCACTCAGAAGTATTTACTGATATAGACACGGCTGGCACACGACTCAGGACTCGTG
>NC_080718.1:24053156-24070656 GCF_019097595.1 Hemibagrus wyckioides | reverse complement strand
CCAAACCTCCATTATTAAGGCACACAGAGGCCACACCTCCATTATTAGGGCACACAGAAGCCAATCCTCCTTTGTTAGAACACACAGAGGCCACGCCTCCATTATTAGGGCACATAGAGACCAAACCTTCATTCTTAGGCTACACATACATTATTAATACATTCTAAGGCCATGCCTCTGTTATCATATAGAGAGTCCACATCTCCACTGTTAGCTTATATAGAGGCCACGCCTCCACATTTAGCATTCCCATCAGCCATGCCTCCACATTTAGCATTCCCATCGGCCATGCCTCCACATCTAACATTCCCATCAGCCATGCCCCCACATCTAACATTCCCAGAGGCCACGCCTCCACATTTAGCATTCCCAGAGGCCACGCTTCCACATTTAGCATTCCCAGAGGCCATGCTTCACATTTAGCATTCCCAGAGGCCACGCCTCCACATTTAGCATTCCCAGAGGCCACGCCTCCACATTTAGCATTCCCAGAGGCCACGCCTCCACATTTAGCATTCCCAGAGGCCACGCCTCCACATTTAGCATTCCCAGAGGCCACGCCTCCACATTTAGCATTCCCAGAGGCCACGCCTCCACATTTAGCATTCCCAGAGGCCACGCCTCCACATTTAGCATTCCCAGAGGCCACGCCTCCACATTTAGCATTCCCAGAGGCCACGCCTCCACATTTAGCATTTCTAGAGGCCACGCCTCCACATCTAGCCTACGTAGAGGTCATGTGTCCATTATCATCTGCACAAGTGTTTTGGTTAGTGCATGCTGTGTTTTAACCATAAAACTCTGAGGAGTGTGTAGCCCTGAGCCTGAGTGGTGTGGAACTCGTGTGTGTGGGTGTGTGTGTGTGTATGTGTGTGTAAGCATGATGGAGAGAGAGAGCGAGAGAGAGAAATGGGTCCGTAGTCGTGACTACTAGAGAGTAATGAGACACCCACACACACTCCATCACCCCTATACACTGTGTTCTCTGTCTCTTGCTCTCAATATAGTTTTACTACATTAAAGGGGAAAGTCACGAGTCTGTTTTTAATAATGGAAAGAGCTGCATTAAAAAAGGCAATAGTGACAATCAAAGCTAATTTAGGAGGAACAAAAGCTGGAGGAGCCTGACCTGTGTGTGTCTGTGTGTGTGTGTGGTGTGTTGCCCCTCTGTTAAGCTTTAAAGCATAGTTATAACAGTGCTACATGCACAGCTTCATTCAGTCCAGTGGTCAAACTAACCTGCAAAGGCCCTGAGGAAATCTTCTAGAATGTTCTAGTTAGTCCAGTAACTAGCTTCACTGACCACATTCTCTGATTTTCAGCCTCATGGCTGTCTCTGATCTGTATTGTATATCTACAGGAGATGAAATGAGGGTCTAGTGAAGTGATGCTTATAAAAGACCGATGCATGAACGCAGCATTAACACCTCAGCCTTACGGGTGACATGTAATTCTCACTTTTTCATCTGGGCGAAAAATTCATTTCCGCCTTTGAGTGGGGAAATATGAGTCAAATTTTTGGGAACTTTTAGAAATCCTGATCCCGACTCAAAAGTGAGGCAAACTCCATACAGAAATGTGTGTCTCGGAAAATTCTTTAAATCAGAATTTCATTTTATATTTCCGTTCAAGGTTAGGAAGTGCTATTGTTTAATCTTTAATATTGGATTAATAACTACAACAACAAACGGTATGTCAATGCACAAGAAGAGGTTTTCCTGAATCCTCCCACATGACATGAATGTCTTTGTTGTGATATTTTAGGTAGATTTGGGTGTGAACACTTGCCTTGTGTGCAGGTTTATAGCTGACTCTGGAACAAAGACCATAACATTTTAAGCTTTAAATCCTGCAGCTGTTAAAGAACCAAATACAAACACTTTAATTGTTCAGGTTGAACGTTGCCTGAATGTCGAAATCACGACTTCATGACTTTGGCAAAGGCTTAAAACGTCGACTCGTCTCCCAAACGGCACACACGAGGCAGGATGCACGTCACAGGCTGCCGCTTCCTGCACATTGTTTGCTCTCCGGATGTTTCTGTAAAGGTAGTAAATAGGCAAGCACGAAAGTGTGTTCCTGTGTGTGCAATATTCAAGGTGTTCTCGGTGTTCAAGCAAGAGCTGTTATCTATTTTCTGTTTAAAAAAAGAACGAAACAAATTGTATATTAAATTATTATATAATTCTATAATAAATAACAATGCAGCTGCATTTGCTATAAGGAAGCTTTTAAGAAATGAAACAATTGATTAAAAATAATACACAAATTTAATTAATAATATATTTAAGAGCAATAGTAATACAGTGAATTATTAAAATTGGTTAAAAAATATTTTTCCACAATTTTTTTTTTAAATTATTATTATTATTTTTTGGTCCCAGTTTAGTCGGGATAAGGTCATGACTGAGGACACTCAAGTTCCTCCTCACCAAACTGAAAAACACCTGAATCCAATAATTTGGAGGGGTGCCCCAAAACTTTTGGCACTATAGTGTATACATTGGTTTATAAACCGTATAAGTCTGTATTGTAAAGCTCTGAAGGTGGCCTGGTGGTAATTTTGAAACGTCATTCCTACCTTAAAGGATCACAGAGTGTAAAGTCAGCACACATCCACCTGCACTATAGTGCTTTTATTATAGTGCACTGAGCCGAACACCACAGAGTGATGACAGAAGAGCTGTACAGATCCAACCATCAGGAAACAGGCTCAAATTAAATAAATAAAATTCCCCGCACAACACACACCACTAACCACTAACAGCTGCAGGGTGCAGAAACACCTGGACAACACAACCATAATTACATTATTGTGGGTCTGTCTTGTGTGTTGTGTAAAAACCCGAGCAGCTGTTGCTCTGTTAAAGCCTCACATCATACTAACTACAGACAAAAAGCTGAGGGGAAATCCTGCTCTTGATCAGTGAAAGTCTTCCAGTAGAGGCTTGTGGCACTGTTTAAATGCAGAATAACGTTCCATTGAAGACTAATAGTGTTTCTATAGTTATCTTTAAATCGTGGTGTGTATTACGCTCGCTGGAATACATAATTTCTGTAATAACAGAACATCCATCCATCCACCACTCATCTATCAGTCCATCTATCCATCAATCCACTGATCCATCCATCCATGCACCCATCTATCAATCCATTGATCCATCCACTCACTCATCTGAGTCCATCCATCCATCCATCCATCCATCCACCCACTCATCTATCAGTCCATCCATCCATGCACCCATCTATCCATCAATCCATTGATCCATTCACTCACTCATCTGAGTCCATCCATCCATCCATCCATCCATCCATCCACCCACTCATCTATCAGTCCGTCCATCCATCCATCCATCCACCCACTCATCTATCAGTCCGTCCATCCATCCATCCATCCATCCATCCACTCATCTATCAGTCCATCCATCCATCCATCCACCCACTCATCTATCAGTCCATCCATCCATCCATCCATCCACCCACTCATCTATCAGTCTATCCATCCATCCATCCATCCATCCATCCATCCATCCACCCACTCATCTATCAGTCCATCTATCCATCAATCCATTGATCCATCCACTCACTCATCTATGAGTCCATCCATCCATCCATCCATCCATCCATCCATCCATCCATCCACCCACTCATCTATCAGTCCGTCCATCCATCCATCCACCCACTCATCTATCAGTCCATCCATCCATCAATTCATTCATTCATCCACCCATCTATCAGTCCATCCATCCATCAGTCCATCCATCCATCAACTCATCCGTCCATCCATGCATCCATCCAACCATCCATGCACCCATCTATCTATCAATCCATCCATCCATCCATCCACACACACACACACACACACACAGACACAAACCCTGAAGCAGGAGGAGAACATGCGCACACGCGTGCACACGCGCACTCACACACACACACACACAGTGGAGGTGGGAATTGAACCGAAACCCTTCTTCACCTCCATTGCCTGTGACAGTTTCTTACAAAGCATTGTGAAAACCACTTTGCTGGATTTCACCTCCTAGTTTTATCTGCAAATGGTGGAACTGTGCAATCAGCCAGACCCGGCTCTGTTAGATCAGAATCTGAGAATCTCTCCGCTGTATCACGTGAGCCATCAGGAGCAGCTCACCTCCAGCTCTACCTCATGATCACTATTATATCAGAGGAATTCATTTTAATGTTGCTTTAATATCAGCATTGTTTGTGCTGCAAATATGAGCAGAAGGTTAATGCAGAACTGATCCTGGTATTAATCACAACGTTAATCATGTGCTACAGAGTCTTCAGCCTCCACTGATTCACTATTCCAGTCTTCACACTCATTTCCACCGAGTCTAACATGAAGCAGATAATGAGCTGGTGCACCCGGTTCAGTGTGATAGCTCAGACGAGACAATAAATCACATGGTGCAGGTGTGGAGACGAGGAACACGACTTATTTAGAGCATCTTGAAAAGTGAAGGGTTTTTGTGTCTGTTTTTGGCCGAGGCTTGGCTGGAACAGAGACCGTGTGGATTGTTAATGAACATTTATTTAAGTCAAATAAATCCACTGGGTTGCAAATAAAGATGTAGCTTAAAGATAAACATCACTGTTGGAGATCTACAGCACATTTATCCATCCATCCATACATACATTTATCCATCCATCCCTCAGTCCATCCATCCCTCAGTCCATCCATACATCTATCAGTCCATACATCTATCCAGCCATCCATCCATCAGTCTATCCTTCAATCGATCAATCCATCCATCCATACATCTATCAGTCCATCCATCTATCCAGCCATCCATCCATCAGTCTATCCTTCAATCGATCCGTCCGTCCGTCTATCTACACGTCCGTCCGTCCATCTACACGTCCGTCTGTTCATCCATCTGTCCATCCATCTACACGTCCGTCTGTTCATCCATCCATCCATCCTGCCATTCATCAATCCATCCATCCATCCTCCCATCTGTCTGTTTGTCAGTCCGTCCAGTCATCCGGCTTCATAGTACAGCGGCTGGAAACTTGCAGCAATGAAATCTGTGTGTGTGTGTGTGAATGTATCATTACAACGGAGACTTCTTCCAAAATTACACAGAAAAATGTCTCTACAGCATCGAAGAGATGTTTGTAGATCTCGTAATTTATGTGAAATGTCCACAGTGTGTGTCATCTGGAACTGCTGTCAGAGCTGCTGTTATGGGAAATTAATCAACACCTTCTGACCAATCAGGTTCTTCTCCCCATCGTAACCTCTTATCCAGTTTAACTGTTATACTAATTATCCTGCTCAGTGTTAGTGTGGTATTTAATTACACTCGGGGGGTGTGTGTGTGTGTGTGTGTGTGTGTGTGTGTGTGTGCGCGCGCGCGCGCACACGCATGAGAGAGTGATGCTCTTTCACCTCATGGCTTGGTTTCAGTTTTGATTTTGCTGTCAGAGATCAAGATGATGAACAGATCGTACTGAAAGGCATTAGTTAGCATTTGAGACCGGCTTTGGGAGAAATCACAGAAATTATAGACAATTATTTTGAGTTCTTTCTTCAGATGCAGAAAATCAGCGTTCCAGCCTGCTGAAATGGTTCAGGATTCTGAAGACAGATCTCACATCATCTCGAGAAGTGGTGTATGATGAGTTTGATAATTGTGTGTGTGTGTGTGTGTGTGTGTGCGCACTCCCAGTGGAAAAGTGAGGTAGTAAGTGCTTTTTCACTCGGTGTAAATTTGATTTGTAAACGCTCTAATGCAGGGTAATGGCCTCTTAGTTTTGATTTTCACAGCAGTGTGTGAGTTGCACACGCCTCTGCCATTGGCACTTTTAAGTGTGTGTGTGTGTGTTGGGGTGTGGGGGCTCGTCAATGCGCGACAGGCTTTGATATCGTTTTTCCAGCCCATCTCTTTTGAGGTCATCGCCTCTGAAGAGCCAGTCTCGCTCATTAATTTTTCAGCACTCGGCACTGCTTTGTGCCACATCCGGGTTGCCATGTTACTCGATGCCCGCTAGCATTAGCGTCCGAGCGCTAAGCCGAAGGGGGAGGGAGCAATCAGAGCGTGGTTGGGTTCAAAGCTGTGTACCAGACGGAACACATTTAGACCCGCGCAGCCGGCCGTCTGTGACCTGCAGCTTAATGTGCAGTGCTAGTCTAGTGCCTTGAACTCGCATTCGTTGGCATGAGACCTTTCTAAAAAATCTCAGAGGAAATTGCTGGCGTTTATTGATATGTAAGAGATCGACAGCGTGTGAACCGGGTGTGTGGAGAAGCTGTAGATTTGAAGATTTGTTAGCTGAAATATACACCACATGGTCAAAAGTATGTGGACACTTGACCATCACACCCATATGTGGTTCTTCTCCAAACTGTTCCCACAAAGGTAGAAGCACACAGTTGTATCAAATGTGTTAGAATTTCCCTTCACCGGAACTAAGAAGCTCGAACCCTGTTCCAGCATGACAATACCCCTGTGCACAAAGTCCCTGAGCTCCGTGAAGACATGGTGTGTTAATGTTGAAGTGTCCTGAGCCCTGACTCTGAACACAAGATCATAAGTGATCGTGTGAGTGAGCTCTGAACAGTGTTGATGTGACAACACGCTGATATCCTTCCAAAAGAAATGCTGATCTAAACATCTGCTTACAGAAAGTGTGAGAAATCCGTGGAGCGCTGTGCTTGTGTATTGTGCTTGTACTGGAATACAGTAGCAGTGTAAGGTGAGGAAGTACAAAAGAGCAACGGCAGATGCGTGTAGTGTATCATCACCGCAGTGCAGCTTCTCCTCTCAGTGAGATCATCAGTGTCATTTCAGAAAGGAGGAAGATGCGTCTGCTTTAGTCTACTTTATACAGCTGGGATTGCAGTTTGATGTTTAGTCACCAACAAGCCCGAAGTCCTGTAATTAACATTCTGTGTGAATGCAGGAGAGTGTGAGCCAGAGCGAGACAGACAGACAGAGTGATGGAGAGACAGATGGATAGTGAGAGAGAGAGATGAATGGGGTGAAGGAGAGACAGACAGAGAGCAAAGGGAGAGACGGACAGAGTAATAGAGAGAGAGAGAGACAGATGGATGGAGTGAAGGAGAGACAGACTGAGCGAAGGAGAAGCAGACAGACAGAAGGAGGAAGAGAAGACGGACTGACAGAGCGAGGAAGAGAGACAGAGCGAGGAAGACAGACAGACAGTGAGGGAGAGCCAGACAGACAGAGCGAGGAAGAGAGACAGACTGAGCGAGAGAGAGACAGACAGACAGATCAAGGAAGAGACAGAGACACACAGAAGCACAGCGAGACAGTGTAAGTGTGTGTGTGTGTGCGCCTAGTCTGCTTGCTGTAATCCTTTTGGCAGTGAAAGTCTGGTTTATTATTCAGACTCTCATTCAGAAGGGAACTCCCACTTTCCCATCACACGGCACCCAGCAGCTGGACAGTAGATGGACTGAACTGTAACACACTCATGCTGAGTGACTCAGAGGTCAGGGGTCACCAAGCTGAAGGAGTGAAGTGTTGAACTAACCAGATGCTAGTAGCATTTTCCTCTTCACTGTTCTCACAACATTGGACTCACAAAAGTGTGTTGAGTCCTGTACGTTTAGCATTCAAGCAAACTGAGAGTGAGATTATAATCAGGACTTTAAAATGCACACACTTATTATACCAATTTATTTATTTATTAATTTTATTATAAATATAATAATAATAATAATAAGATTAATATTGTTATTATTAATAATAATAATAATAATAATAATTATTATTATTATTATTATTATTATTATTATTGTTATTATTATTATGGTTATAATTATATTTTTTATATAAAGGTATAATAATAATAGTAGTAGTAATAATAATAATAATAATAATAATAATAATAATAATAATAATATATATTTTAAATAAAGGTATAATAATAATAATAATAATGTGGCTAATGTGTAAAGAAAATAAAAACAGGTCCACAGCTGAAATAAAACCGTGCCCAGCGTAGTCCCTAATTGACATAGGAAGTGTTTCCTGCCGATGGTTTTAACTAATAAGTGTTAAATTGTCAGCGGAGTTTATTCTGCCCTAGCCGCTGGACTCTCACGGCAGACTGACCGAATGGAAATGATGGCGTCTTCAATTCACTGAAACACCGCCAACTTTCAGGAGGACTGTAATTTCCCCAGAAGGCAAGGTTATTTACTCCAGCTTCCTGTTTCCTCTTCGTTTTATGAGAAGTGTTTAATACGAGCAAATTAGTTTCAGCGTTATTGTAGCACTCTGCTGCTCCTACTATGAAATTTTCATCTCGCAATCATCGCCGAAAACTTTATTACCAGATATGAAATTATAATGAGGATTTTTTTTAATGAGCATCTCAATTTTAGGCGAGGGAAGAGCAGTTTGCAAACTGAAATTAAAACAGTGGTGGAAAAGACCGAATCGTGTCCAGAACGATGCCCTGTGTGATGTCATACTCTCAACAAAATGCACCCTGGGTATTGTTCAGTCAGTGGGGTTCATTAGTTGTGTTTATTACACTGGACTTCTTTCATAACTATATCACACATTATTTATTTGTGTGAGACCAGGCAATAGCAAAAAACTCCCAATTAAACTTATGCAGTGCTGTGCGTAAGTATTCACCCCCCTTTACTATTTACTATTGGAGGGATCACGAGCATAACAAATACAATAAAGTGCATAAAATATAACTTAATGATTACAGATATAATGGGATTAATGCACTATACACCGATCAGGCATAACATTATGACCACTGAGAGGTGAAGTGAATAACACTGATGATCTCCTCATCATGGCACCTGTTAGTGGGTGGGATATATTAGGCAGCAGGTGAACATTTTGTCCTCAAAGTTGAAATTCCCCAAACCTCAATCCAATCGAGCATCTGTGGGATGTGCTGGACAAAACATGGAGGCCCCACCTCACAACGTAGAGGATCTGCTGCTAACATCTTGGTGCCAGATACCACAGCACATCTTCAGGGATCTAGTGGAATCCCAGCCTCGACGGGTCAGGGCTGTTTTGGCGGCAAAAGGGGGACCAACCCAATATCAGGCAGGTGGTTATAATGTTTTGGCTGATCGGTGTATATATTTTGTTAAAGTACATACACTTTTAAAAGCAGCTTTGTTTTTGTTGTCAGTCTCGGAGTCTTCTGCTGCGTCATCGTTCGGTCATTTCAAAGAAGCTGTCCAGCAGTGAGAGTGTATTTTACTCGTTATCATGGGGGTTAGAATATGACCTTGATTTATCAGTGCATGGAAGAAAAAACCTGCTGATTTGAATTGCACTTTGCGATTCTCAATAAAATGGAAATAAAATTAAAATTAAAATTTACTCTATTATAAAGAAAAAAGTTTTTTTCTTTTCTTTGTTTTCATGATTTTTCTCTTTTTTAAAAAAAATTTTCTATTCTTTTTTCTATTTCTTCTTTTCTTTCCTCCTTTTTCTTTTTTTTCTTTTATTTTCTTTTTTATATTTCTTCTTTTCTTTCCTATTTTTTCTTTTCCTTTCCTTTGCTGTTTTTTTTCTCTATTTTTCTTTTCTTTGCTTTGCGTTTTTTCCCTTCACCTTTTCTGTTTTCCCATTTTTCTCTCTTTTCTTTCCTCTTTTTTTTGTTTTTTTCTTTTCTTTTTTCCTCTTTTTTCTTTTTTTTCCACTTCTTTTCTTTGCCTTTTCCCCTCTTTTTTTCTTTCCTTTCCTCTTTTTTCTTTTTTCTTTTTTCTGTGTCTTTTTTCTCTATTTTTCTTTCCTTTCCTTTCCTTTCCTTTCCTTTGTTTTGCTTTTCTTCACCTTTTCTTTGTTTTCCCCTTTTTTCTCTTTTCATGGTTCTTTTCTTTCCTCTTTTCTTTTTTTTTTGCCTTTTTTCCTCTTTTTATCTTTTTTTTTCTTTTCTTCTCTTCTCTTTTTTCTTTTTCTTTTCATTTCTTTTCTTTGCCTTTTCTTTGTTTTCCCCCCGTGTTTTTTCTTTTCTTTTTGTTTCTTTTTTTTATTTTTCTTTTCTTTTCTTTTACTTTTGTTTATTTGCCTTTTCTTTGCTTTTACTCTTTTTTTTTCTTTTCTTTATTTTCTTCCTCCTCTATCCATCTCCTTCTCAACCCTGACCAGTTCCCCCAGCAGTACACAGTGATATAAGTGTAAGGGGTATAAATACTTAGGCGTGCCTCTACATGAGGTAGGTAGCTGTTAGTGTGCATTACAGAGGTAATGACTGAGGAAGATGATACTGAAGTTCTTCAGAAACTCCCCAGTGTTTAACATCGACACCGCGCTCGGGCGCGCTCGGGCTAACGGAGGCTAGCGCGTGTCGTTATGCTGTCCTGTTGTCATGGTATTAAATAAGCAGCATGGCAACAACATGAGCTCCTCTGTCTGAATTTCAATGTGCTGCAGGATGAAAGAGCTGCACTCAACGCCTGCTGCGTCTGTCTCCTGCCTCTGAAAGATGAACAAATCACTTTATTTTCATTTTATTTTCTATCTGCATGTTGATGAGACTGTGTGCTTCAGAGGAAATAATACTGACAGGACGGCTAGTCTGTAGCACATACTGGATTTTCAGTTCAGTACAGAGAGCTGGGATAGGATTATATACAAGGGGTTAGTGTGCTGATGCTTATAGGATATTATTATTATTATTATTAGTAGTAGTAGCATTATTATTATTATTATTATTAGTAGTAGTAGTAGCATTATTATTATTATTATTATTATTACTATTATTATTACTATTATTATTAGTAGTAATAGTAGTAGTAGTAGTAGTAGCAGTATTATTATTATTATTATTATTATTACTATTATTAGTAGTAGTAATAGTAGTAGTTGTAGTAGCATTATTATTATTAGTAGTAGTAGTAGTAGTAGCAGTATTATTATTACCATCATCAATACCACACCGATATCATCACCACAATACGTCGTCAGCGCATCAATTATCGTAGTGAAGGCAACAGCGCTTAGCAGTAGCGTGTTGTAGTAGCATTACCAGCAGCAGCAAGGTTCGCGCAATTACTAATTATTATTAGCAGCAGCAGCAGCAGCACCATCACTCCACGCATCACACACACCACCATCATTACACACTTACCATCATTATTACCATCATCGCAGTTGCCAACATGCAGCAGCAGCCCGCGTTACCAAACCACCAGCTAGCCGTTGCCAGTAGTTGCCGCCACCAGTATAATCAATCGCGCCAGCTAGCGTTGCCAGCTAGTTACATCATCATCACCATTATGATCCATCATTTACTGACCACACCACGCACAGCAGGCGCAACAGCAGCAGTTAGCAGCGTCAGCAGCTACTAAGAACACCATCATCACTACCACCATCATACCAGCAGCAACAGCAGCCGCTTTCACCATCACTCACTTCCAGCCGCTGTTGCTGCTGCGCTGTTAAGCGCCAAGCACCATCATCACCACTCACCACCAACAATTACCAGCAGCAGCAGCCAGCAGCAGCTCGCAGCCAATCACCATCATCGCGCGAGCAGCTGCTAGCCGCCACCATCAATCTATCATCAACCACCATCACCCGCAGCAGCAACAGCGTTGCGCCAAAGCAATCATCAATCTGACCAGCGTCGCCACAGCGGTTGCCGCCAAACAGCACCAGCACCACCACCACTGTTGCTGCCGCCACCAATCATCACCATCACCAGGCGCTAGCTGCTGTTGCCGCACCACCCACCAGCTGGCGCATGCCGACCACCACCAATCATCAGCGCTGCTGTTGCTGCTGCCGCACCATCTACCATCATCACCAGCAGCCATAAGCCGCCGCCACCACCACCACTGTTGCCAAGCTGCTGCCGCCAAGCACCACCACAGCGCCAGCGTTCGCCGCCACCAGCAGCAGTTGCTGCAAGCGTTGCCGCCACCACCAGACTTAACGCGCTGCTGTTGCTGCCGCCACCATCAATCGACCACTGCGCCAGCAGCAGCGTTGCTGCTGCCGCCACCTCACCAACAGCGTTGCTGTTGCCGCCACTCATCATCACATCACCACCAACCATCAGCAACAGCTGCGTTGCTTGTCAAGCACCACCACTCATCACTCAGCAGCAAGCTGCTGCCAAATCGTTGCTGCTGTTGCTGAGCTCAACCACCATCACCAGCCAAGCGCGTTGTTGCGTTTGACCACCATCAACAGCTGGCCGTTGCTTGCAGCCAGCCACCATCAATCACCACCATCACCACCACCACCAGCAACAGCGCGTTGCTGCATCGCAGCAGTTACCACCACATCACCAGCGCGTTGCTGTTGCGCGTTGCTACCGCACCATCATCATCGACCACTTCATCAATCAACCACCACTCAGCTGTTGCCAAACAGCAGCGCTGCTTGCCACCACCACCACCAGTGCTGCTGCTGCTGCTGCTGCCGCCACCACCACCAACAGCTGCTGGGTTGCTGCTGCCGCCACCACACCATCATCAGCGTCGCTGAGCTGCTGCTGCCGCCACCACCACCGTTGCTGCCGCAGCGTTGCCGCCACCACCAGCCATCACTGCGTTGCTGCTGCCAGCCACCACCACCACCAATAGCGCTGCTGCTGCCGCCACCAGCGTTGCCAGCGGCTGGGACTGCTGACCACCACTACCAACACGACCACATCACCATCATCCCCACCAACCACCATCCAGCTGCGCTGCAGCAGCACTACCACTACCATCATCAGCTGCTGGCTGCTGCAAGCTGCCAACCGCCTCAATACCACCGCAATGTTGCAGCTGTTGGGCTGCTGTTGCCGTTGACCACCAATCACCACCACCAATCTGACACCACTCACCAGCAGTTGCTAAACGCTGTTGCTTGCCGGCAAGCGTTAACTCACCATCATCATCATCACTACCAATAGCGTTGCTGGGCTGCTGCTGCCGCACCACCACCAGCGCGTTATACGCTGCTGCTGCCGCCACCACCACCATCAGCCAGCTGCTGCGTTGCTGCCGCCACCAATCACCGCGCTGCTGCTGCTGCGTCGCCAATCATCATCATCAATCACCACCACACACCCCACCCCGACCACCAACAGCCAGCAAGCGTTGTTGCCGCCACCACATCACCATCATCACCACCACCAGCAGCTAACAGCAACAGCCAAGCTGCTGCTGCTGCTGCCGCACCACCAACTACCACCAATCACCAACAGCTGCCTGTTGCCCACCACCACCACTACCAGCCAGCTGCACGCACCACTCATCATCATCTACCATCCCCAACCAATCAACCAACCAGCTGGCGCAGCCGTTGCTGCCGCCACCATCCACCACTACATCAGCTAAGCGCGTTGCGCCGCTGCCGCACATCACCATCATCATCATCCATCACCCCAACCAACCCACCCAGCGCGTTGCTGCCAGCTACCATCAATCACCACCATCACCAGCGTTGCTGCTGTTGCTGCCGCCACCAACCACCACCATCACCACCACCATCATCATCCCCAACCAATCACCCCCACAGCAGCGTTGCTGCTGCCACCATCTACCAACAGCGCTGCTGCTGCTGCTGCCGCTTAATCATCACCACCACCACCACCATCATCATCAACATCATCACCACAGCACATCCCCACCACCACCACCAGCAAGCTGCTTGCTGCCGCCACCATCATCACTCACTACCACCACCACACTCAACATCATCATCCCCAATCAACCAACCATCAGCAAGGCTGCTGCCGCCACCCACCATCACCAAAGGCAGCGTTGTTGTTGCTGCCGCCACCACCACCACCACCACCACCGCGTTGCTGCTGCGCTCGCCACCATCCACTACTACCAGCAGCGTTGCTGCTGCCGCCAATCATCACCATCATCACTTATCACACATCCTCGGACCTCACCACCAACAGCAGCAGCAGCCAGCCGCCACTACATCATCGTCACCACTCAATACCGACAATATCATCATCATTCCCACCACCACCAACAGCAGCGTTGGTTGCCTGCACCATCATCACCATGCGCAGCTGTTGCTAAGCTGTTGCCGCCACCACGTCAACACTACTATCATCAATACCACAGCTGCGTTGCTGTTGCTGCTGCCGTTACCACCAATCATCATCATCAACAGCAGCTGCTGCTGCTGCTAAGCCGCCACCACTCACTAATCACCACTCACCACTACCACCAACATCATCACACCCCACCAATCACCACCAGCGCTGCTGTTGCTCGCATCACCATCATCAACAGTTGCGCAGCAGTGCTGCTGTCGCTACCACCAATACCACCACCACACACTTATTACCACCAGCGTTGCTAGTAGTAGTAGTAGTAGTAGCAGTTGCCACCACCACCACCAGCTAGTACAGCAGCAGCAGCAGTAGCCGTTAACAGCCACCACCACTACCACTATTATCATCATCCCCACCACCGACCACCAGCAGCAGTAGTTGTTGCTTGCCACCACTACCATCAGCAGCAGCAGCAGCAAGCAGCGCCGCGGAACACCATCACCAATACATTATTATCACCCACCACCGCCACCACCAACGCAGCAGCAGCTCGCCACCAGTTGCTACCACTACTCACACAGCAGCAGCAGCAGCTGCCACCACTACTTACCGCTTAGCGTTGCTGCAAGGAGCTCAGCTAACCACTACCAGCATTAGCAGTTGCCACCACATCACCACACACACATTATTATTATTATTGTCATTTCCATTAGAACTCTTAGCGTGTCTTCTTGTGTTTTTTGTTTTATCTGTACATATTGAAAGGGAAATAATGCAATTTTTTTATTTTTAAAAAATATTCCAGGTTTCCAATTAAATCTAAATATATAGAAATGTTTAACACATAAACATCTAATCTACAAATCAGTTTATAATCGTAAATCAAAATAATACGAAAATAACCCAAAATTACATTAAAATATAAAACTCCACACAGCTGTAATCTCAGTTCACTGCATTATGATGTATAATGTCCAGTTATTGTGATGTCCATTGTTACTGTATCAGTCATGTTCTGGGTTTGATAACTGCTCTCTCTTTCATTTATTTTATTTTTCTTCTTTTTTCTTTTTTCTGGAAAAGACTGAATAAATGAAGAAGCCATCGCCCGCTCCAAAAACATCAGTGTTCAGTGAGATAAGAGATGAAAATCTGTTACACTCCTTCATTTTCATCTGTCCCAGAATGACAAGAATATTACACTCTGTTCTGCTTTCTCCCCTTTTCCCTGCCCCCCCTTTTCACTTTTTCTTTTCTTTTCTTTTCTTTTCTTTTCTGTAAAGTCGGCATTGGGTCTGAAATGACACAGAAGTATAAGATAACTGATAAAACTGAAGATGATAAATGACGTGATGAAACTCTAAAAAATGAAACTTCTTCTTCTTCCTCTTCTCCTCCTCCTCCCCTTCTTCTTCTTCTTCCTCTTCTCCTCCTCCTCCCCTTCTTCTCCTCCTCCTTCTTCTTCTTCTTCTTCTTCTTCTTCTTCCTCTTCTCCTCCTCCTCCCCTTTTTCTTATTCTTCTTCTTTTTCTTCTTCTTTCATTTTTCTTTTTCCTTTTCTTTCTTCTCCTCTTTTTTGTACTTCTCCTCCTCCTTCTTCTACTTCTTCTTCACCTCCTCCTCATCCTTCTTTTTCTTCTTCTTCTTCACCTCCTCCTCCTTCTTTTTCTTCACCTCCTCCTTCTTCTTCCTCTTCTCCTCCTCCTCCCCTTCTTCTTCTTCTTCTTCTTCTTCTTCTTCTTCTTCTCCTTCTCTCATTTTTGTTTTTCCTTTTCTTTCTTCTCCTCTTTTTTTGTACTTCTTCTTCTTTACCTCCTCCTCCTCCTTCTTCTACTTCTTCACCTCCTCCTCGTCCTTCTTTTTCTTCTTCTTCTTCACCTCCTCATCCTTCTTCTTTTTCTCCTGCTTCTCCTCCTCCTCATCCTCCTCCTTCTTTTTCTTCTCCTCATCCTCCTTCTTCTTCTCCTGCTTCTCCTCCTCCTCCTCCTTCTTCTTCTTCTCCTGCTTCTCCTCCTCCTCCTTTTTCTTCTTCTCCTGCTTCTCCTCTTCCTCCTTCTTTATCTTTTTTACCTCCTCCTCATCATCTACATTGTGAGCTTGTTAGATTGGTCTGGTCTGTTTTCACAGAAGCCGCTCAGCACAGTGTGAAACTTTATAAACTGTTGTGATGTATAAAAGCCGTTGAGACCGGACGGAAGTGACAGTTTAACGTCCATCTGGTTGTGAAGCAGCATCACTCAGAGCTTCTTCCTGCATGACGGAGCCTGCGGTCAGTCTGTTACTGTGTGCCACATGACGGGACGACTGCAGGATGATGACTGGTGTGTGTGTGTGTGTGTGTGTGTGAATAGGCTCGAGCAGGTGGTGTTTGTGTTGTGTAGTATCACAGCAGCTCAGTTCTGTTTAAGCTCTATCTCACACTCTAATCTGGGATTGATTGCCCGCAGTATCTCACGTTTGTTTGACCGTTTGTAAGAATGACTAAGTGTCTAGTGAGAGAAATGGAGTGGGAAGGCAACTGTGCACACAGTTTATACAAGGGTTCGAAAGCTTGGCACACACGCAAACACACACTGCGAATGCAGCTGCCTCTTTTTTTTTTTCCCAGGTGATCTCACACACACACACACACACACACACACTCTTTTTATTCACAGATATTGTGCTGTTTCTTGTTCACATTGAGATGGTTTTCTTGCTCATGAACAGATTCCCAATGAAGCGTCTTTAACATGTCTGTCACTTTCGAACCCCTATGACGTGGAACAGTTTATATTCGAGCTATAATTCACCCGTACGGTTATTAATGAGCCGTCTGAACACATTAGACAGCTTTTAATTGTGTGTGTTTAGCGTCTGATCCAGCAGTGAGTGCCCTGACAGTGTAGAGTGTTCTCTTGAGCCATTAGGAAATGAAGCGAATGATATGAGAAGGGAAGATAACAGCAGGTAGTGGAGCAGCCTTCAGCGGACATTTACCACCTAATTCCTCTAAAAAGCAGCGTGTGGAAGTGTTCTGTACGGTGGCCGAGAAGTGCCATAAACAAACAAAAACAAACCAAATCTGAAAATACAATAACAAATCTGTAAACAAACAAAAACAAAGTTACAAATCCAAAAAACACAATAACAAATACAAAAACAAACAAAATAACAAAACAGAACAAAATAAATCTGTAAACAAACAAAAACAAAATAACAAATCCGGAAACAAAATAAAAAAACAAAATTAAAAAATCCAAAAACTAACAAAAACACAATAACAAATCTGAAAACAAACAAAACAAATTCGAAAACAAAAACCAAATAACAAATCCGAAAACAAACAAAAACGAAACGAATCTGAAAACAAACAAAAACAAAACAAATCAGAAAACAAAAACGAAACAAATCCGAACACACACAAAATAACAAATCCACAAACAAAATAACACATCCGAAAACAAACAAAATAACAAAACAAAATAATAAATCTGTAAACAAACAAAAACAAAATAACAAATCCGAAAACG
>NC_080718.1:24030656-24043156 GCF_019097595.1 Hemibagrus wyckioides | reverse complement strand
ACAGCCCTCCTCTCACCCTTACAGCCCTCCTCTCTCCCTTACAGCCCTCCTCTCACCCTTACAGCCCTCCTCTCTCCCTTACAGCCCTCATCTCTCCCTTACAGCCCTCCTCTCACCCTTACAGCCCTCCTCTCTCCTTCACAGCCCTCCTCTCTCCTTCACAGCCCTCCTCTCACCCTTACAGCCCTCCTCTCACCCTTACAGCCCTCCTCTCTCCTTCATAGCCCTCCTCTCACCCTTACAGCCCTCCTCTCTCCTTCACAGCCCTCCTCTCACCCTTACAGCCCTCCTCTCTCCTTCATAGCCCTCCTCTCACCCTTACAGCCCTCCTCTCTCCTTCACAGCCCTCCTCTTACCCTTACAGCCCTCCTCTCACCCCTACAGCCCTCCTCTCACCCCTATAGCCCTCCTCTCACCCTTACAGCCCTCCTCTCTCCTTCATAGCCCTCCTCTCACCCTTACAGCCCTCCTCTCTCCCTTACAGCCCTCCTCTCTCCCTTACAGCCCTCCTCTCTCCTTCATAGCCCTCCTCTCACCCTTACAGCCCTCATCTCTCCTTCACAGCCCTCCTCTCACCCTTACAGCCCTCCTCTCTCCCTTACAGCCCTCATCTCTCCCTTACAGCCCTCCTCTCACCCTTACAGCCCTCCTCTCTCCTTCACAGCCCTCCTCTCTCCTTCACAGCCCTCCTCTCACCCTTACAGCCCTCCTCTCTCCTTCACAGCCCTCCTCTTACCCTTACAGCCCTCCTCTCACCCCTATAGCCCTCCTCTCACCCCTATAGCCCTCCTCTCACCCTTACAGCCCTCCTCTCTCCTTCATAGCCCTCCTCTCACTCTTACAGCCCTCCTCTCTCCCTTACAGCCCTCCTCTCTCCTTCATAGCCCTCCTCTCACCCTTACAGCCCTCCTCTCTCCTTCATAGCCCTCCTCTCACCCTTACAGCCCTCCTCTCTCCTTCACAGCCCTCCTCTCTCCTTCACAGCCCTCCTCCCTCCTTCATAGCCCTCCTCTCTCCTTCACAGCCCTCCTCTCTCCTTCACAGCCCTCCTCTCTCCTTCATAGCCCTCCTCTCTCCTTCACAGCCCTCCTCTCACCCTTACAGCCCTCCTCTCTCCCTTACAGCCCTCATCTCTCCCTTACAGCCCTCCTCTCACCCTTACAGCCCTCCTCTCTCCTTCACAGCCCTCCTCTCACCCTTACAGCCCTCCTCTCTCCTTCATAGCCCTCCTCTCACCCTTACAGCCCTCATCTCTCCTTCACAGCCCTCCTCTCTCCTTCACAGCCCTCCTCTCACCCTTACAGCCCTCCTCTCTCCTTCACAGCCCTCCTCTCTCCTTCACAGCCCTCCTCTCTCCCTTACAGCCCTCCTCTCTCCTTCACAGCCCTCCTCTCTCCTTCACAGCCCTCCTCTCTCCCTTACAGCCCTCCTCTCTCCTTCATAGCCCTCCTCTCTCCTTCACAGCCCTCATCTCTCCCTTACAGCCCTCCTCTCTCCTTCACAGCCCTCCTCTCTCCTTCACAGCCCTCCTCTCTCCTTCACAGCCCTCCTCTCTCCTTCACAGCCCTCCTCTCACCCTTACAGCCCTCCTCTCTCCTTCATAGCCCTCCTCTCACCCTTACAGCCCTCCTCTCTCCCTTACAGCCCTCCTCTCTCCTTCACAGCCCTCCTCTTACCCTTACAGCCCTCCTCTTACCCTTACAGCCCTCCTCTCACCCTTACAGCCCTCCTCTCTCCCTTACAGCCCTCCTCTCTCCTTCACAGCCCTCCTCTCACCCCTATAGCCCTCCTCTCACCCTTACAGCCCTCCTCTCATCCCTACATTCTGCCTCTCCTCTACAGCCCTCCTCTCACCCCTACATCTGAATATTCTGGGCCAGGGATTCAGAAACCAGCCAGCTTCCATTAACTGTAAAAAAAAATCCCAGGGCTCTACAAACACAGCACACATTTATACGTTCAGCTAGAACTCGGAATTCGCACCTTCACTTAGTAACAACCATAGAGACCCATAGTTCAGTCTCCTCAACCTTGAGGACAGCAAGTAACATCAGATCAACACACAGCATCAATAGTAAACAAAGTAGCAGGAATTTCTTCTCACTGAGGTTCAGTGTATCATACAGTCAGCTTGTTAAATCAGTAACACTGACTAAACAGATCACTGAGCAGTGTGAAGGAGGATGTGAATAAACAGTGAGTGTGCAGCATTATTCACACTGTCCAACTGTTAGACTCCTTATTTATTCAGTTCAGTTTTAACAATGGACATTGTCTCAAAGCAGCTTTACAGAAATATAAAAACAGAATAAAGATAATGTTTAAAATTAAATTAATATTTATCCCTAATGATCAAGCCTGTGGTCACAATGACAAGGAAAAACTCCCTGAGATATGAGAAATGAAGGGAACCTCATCCTCATTTATAGATATAAAATAATGTTTTGGTTATTTCTGAGAGCCATGGAGCTTAACATTTTATTCACAAAACACATTAGGTTGAAATTGACATGTTGTTATTTATAGTCCTGCTTAATTGGACGTTTTTAATGATCGGCTTGAATTCAAGGGATTAGTCCAAATGTGTAATAATAATAACACTATCACTGTGAGTTTGTAGGTTGTGCTTTTAAATACCACAAGAAAGTATTTTATTTTATTTTATTTTATTTTATTCTGTTACACTCCTCCATTTTCATCTGTCCCAGAATGACAATAATTATTGCACATTTTTCTTCTTTGTCCCTTTTTCCCTGCCCCCCCCCCAATTTCCACTCTTTTACCCCATTTTATTATTTTTTTTATTTTCATTTTGTTTTTATTTTATTTTATTCTGTTACACTCCTCCATTTTTATCTGTCCCAGAATGAGAATTATTACACACTGTTCTTTTTTTTTGTCCCTTTTCCCCTGTTTTTCCCCCTATTTTCACTTTTTCCCCCATTTTATTTTTTAATTTATTTTCATTGTATTTTTTTATTTTATTTTATTTTATTTTATTTTATTTTATTTTATTTTATTTTATTTTATATCTTTGACCCTCTGTCTGTAATTCACAGACCCCACTTTAAGATCTGCAGTGTTTTATGGCATTAAATGCTGAGAGTCTGTGAAACAGCTTAGGGTTTATTTTTTTGTTCTGTTTTGTATTAAAACGTTTCTGATTTGTTAGTCGGAGGCAGAAACGTTTTAGTTAAAGGTTCTGGTCAGCCACCTGTCTCAGTAATGCAATCATTTCATTCCTTTGTGGAAATAACAGCAGGTCAGCAGCACAGTCCGGTCAGATCTGATCTCCATGCTGAGACCTGAAGACCAGCGGGATGTGGTGGTGTATCTGGATCAGTGAATATTACCCAGATGTTGAATTGAAGTGACCGGTTCTGTTGCTTTAGTTGAATCAGATTCAGGGTTTTTTTCCCTCTTTTAAGCTCTATGGTCAGTTGTTGAAAATATCTTTCACACACTCATTTCCAGCTGAAATGACCCTTCAGCTGAAGATGAGAAGCCGTAATTACGATGGACCAAAACCTTCACACTTTCACTAATCATGTTCATTCATTCATTCATTCATTCATTCATTCATTCATTCATTCATTTTTTCCCCTGAAGAAGTGTGTGTGTGTGTTATTGCACGCTATCACACAGTGGTGTGTTGTCATGGTTACTGAGCTCATCCGTATCACTATGGTTACTCTACAGCCAAATTTTTTTTCCCCTGCTCTCCATTCTTTGTCTTTATACATCTCGCCCATTCTCTCACTCATTCTCTCGCTCATCCTTTCTCTCTCTCTCTCTTTCTCTCTCTCTCTCTCTCACACACAATTTCTTGTCATTCTCTTTCTCACATCTTTTCATTCGTTCACTCCTCCTGTCTCTGTTTTTTTTAAATCCTCATTCACCTTTCATTCTCACAAGCACACGTTCATTCATGACCCTGTGGGATTACATCACACCGCCAGCGAGCACGGCCAATCAGAGCCCTCGAGGTTCTGACGGAGATTCCGATTGGTCAGGTTTCTTCCGAGCACCTCAATAAATTAGCAATTTCTTTTTAATGTCTTGTTTATCCTTTTTTTTCCCCCCCATCTCTTTCTGCTTCTCACTCACGTTAGTGTCCATCCTAGAGCACTCACAGTTTGACTTTTGACCCCGACATGCTCATGACATTGATTGTGATGAGTGGAACACAGCGAGATGGATCGATCGTGTCCGAGTTTCAATGTTTACCAAGGCTTCGGACTTAACTGCCGTCCACCAAGGCATTAAAAAACGATTAACAGTGTGTCTGCGTGTGTGTGCGCGTGCATGCACATGCGTCTGTCTGCGTGTGCATGAATAATGCGTTTGGAGCGGTGGGATTTCACACACACACACACACACACAGACACACAACTCTTTTCATTTTATTAGTGTTAGATCAGTGATGCGTGAGTGTTATTACATCATGAAATAGTGTTTCAGAAGGCAAGTGAAGACCAGAGCTTTCTCTTTTAGACATTCTTTAAAGCAGCTAGTTATGGCCTTTTTGTTGACTTTAATGTAAGCCGCTGTAATGTTAAATGGACCCGAGAGAAATCTGGCAACCTCGGAGGTGTGAACTACTTGAAAGTGATTTGCATAATCTGAAGTGGACACTCTGAGAAGCAGTTTATACAGCTGCATAAAAAAAACATGTAGCCTTTGCAGAGGAAATAATGTGGATTTGCCCACACTCTGTATGTGATGATAAAATGTATCAAGTTTCGCTTACAGTAAATCGCAGGAGAGGCTTTAGACAAGAGGCAGACTGTAAGTAGTGTGAGGGACTTTTGACCAGAGGTGAACTGTAGGGGAGTGGAGGATTTTAGGGGACAGGTGGACTGTAGCTGCAAGGCCAGCTGTGGGGGAGATGCGGACTGAAGTGGAGTGGAGGATATTAGAGGAGGGGCAGAGTGGGTGGAGTGTAGGGGAGAGGAGGGCCATAGGGTGAGAGATGGGCCGTAGGGTGAGAGAAGGGCTACAAGTGTAAGAGGAGGGCTGTAGAGAATAGGTAGGATGTAGGGGTGAAAGGAGGGCTGTAGGGGCGAGAGGAGGGCTGTAGAGAATAGGTAGGATGTAGGGGTGAAAGGAGGGCTGTAGAGAATAGGTAGGATGTAGGGGTGAAAGGAGGGCTGTAGAGAATAGGTAGGATGTAGGGGTGAAAGGAGGGCTGTAGAGAATAGGTAGGATGTAGGGGTGAAAGGAGGGCTGTAGAGAATAGGTAGGATGTAGGGGTGAAAAGGAGGGCTATAGGGGCAAGAGGAGGGCTATAGGGGCAAGAGGAGGGCTATACAGGTTAGGCAGGCTGTAGGGGCAAGAGGAGGACTGAAAGGCTGAGAAGGGGGCTGTACAGGTTAGGCAGGCTGTAGGGGTGAGAGGAGGGCTGTAGGGGTGAGAGGAGGGTTTTAGGGAGCAGTGTTCTAGTGTGTTTAATCTTGTTGAACTGGAATGCTGAGAAGGCTCTCCAGCTGTAAGCTGTGGGTTGAGTGTGTGTTTTGAGAAGAGATGATTAGGATCAGAGCAGGATTTTTGTTTCTCTTTGTGAGAAATGGTGGGATTGGTGGAGTAAATGTTTGCAGAAGGATAAGAAGGATTGAGAGAAACATTTAAACATGCACACACTCATACGCACACACCCTCGAAATCCGAGTGCCTTGTGTGTGTGTCTGCTTGTCTTGCGTGTGAAAGTTTTGAAGAAAAATTATCTCTACCTGCAGGGACTTGTGATAGGAGTGCTGTGTGTGTGTGTGTGAGAGAGAGAGATGAGACATGCTGTTTGACAAAGTTCTGTGTTAAATCACAACGTGAAACTGGACTTGCATATGTCCAGTGCCGTATCTGAGGATTTTAGCTTCAACACCACCATCACACACTTCTAAACTCAGACTCTGCTGGACGCTGTGTGTGTGTGTGTATACGTATACACCGTGTTCACACAGACTAGAGACAGCATGCATGAGATTAGATGGTATCTAAATTAAATCCACATTAAAATCTTTTTTTTTAATCATTCTCCCTCCGCTCTCGTTGCTCTGTTGATCATCTCACTTCTTTTCACTTTCCTGTCAGAGCTAATCTTTCTCCATACCTGCTATTTCACCCTCTAATCCCTCCGCTGGGTTTTTACTGTCAGAGATTAATGAGGGAAAGTGGACGCTGTTTCATCATGCAGGCTTTTAGCTTTAATGAGTGAGCGCATGACCTCTTGTGGTCAACAAGAGAATTACACTTTTATTAGAAATGGAAACCAAGGAGTGTGTGTTGTGTGTGTGTGTGTGTGTGTGTGTGTGTGTGTTTCTGTTTCTCTTTCTTGCAACACTGTCAGGCCTTCATAAAGTGCTGTTCCTCTTATCTACCACCTCATTAACATTTTTATGCATATTAATGTCCACTCGATGTTTGAGGATGTGAACACACACCCACACACGATTCTGAGAGTAAGGTTTCCTTGGACCCCAAACCTCCCACCCTTTCCATATCGTAACAATTTCCTGTGTGTGTCTGTCTGTGTGTGTGTGTGTGTGTGTGTGTGTGTGTGTGTTTAGATGTAGATACTGATTTAAATGTATGCAGCAAGACACAAGCATTGCTGTGTATAGTAATTTCACTGATGCATGATTTCTCATATTCCAGCTGTTAGGTCTCAAGTAGTGTACACACACACACACACACACACACTGCTGAAAGTGATCATCTAGCCTTCTGTGGTGTGAGTGTCTGTCTCCTGAGCCTTACTGACTGTTTATGGGTGCGGGGGGTTGGGGGGAGGGGGTATTTGCTTGCTTTTCTATCTATCTATCTATCTATCTATCTATCTATCTATCTATCTATCTATCTATCTATCTATCTATCTATCTATCTATCTATCTATCTATGTATTTTGTCAGGTTCTTGGTTATGGGTACAGAGGTTGGGGGTACGAATACCAAGGTTAGGGTTTGGGTAATGTCGTTAGGATTATGGAAGAGTTTAGGGTTTGTGGCCCTAAGAGTTATGTGTAATGAGGTTAGGAATATGGTGCCAGGGTTGGGGGGGGGGAATGCGGTTGGGGGAATGAGGTTAGGGATATGGTACCAAGGTTAGGGTTGGGGTAATGACGTTAGGGATATGGTACAAGGGTTGGGGGGGGGTAATGGGGTTGGGGTAATGAGGTTAGGGATATGGTACCAAGGTTAATGGTACCATTGGATAATGAGGTTAGGGTAAGAGTATGTGTTCTGGGTTAAGGGTTTTGGGTTAAGACTAATAAGCTGGTTGGTCTATAGTCATGAGCTCAGTGTTAAGGTTATTTCTATATCTACACTGTGTGCATAATTATTAGGCAAATGAGTATTTTGACCAAATCATCATTTTTCTGCATATTTTCCAAGTCCATGCTCTATAAACATGAATGCTTATTGCATTTAAACATATCAGGTGAAGTGTATTTGTGTAATGAGGGAGGGTGTGGCCTAAGGAGATCAACACCCTATATCAAGGTGTGCATAATTATTAGGCAGCTTGTTTCCTCAGGCAAATAGTCAACAGGGTCACAAGAAATGTGTTGAGGAAAAAAAGATATAAATTAACTACCAAAGATTTAAGAAGAAACAAACGTGAAGCTACTGGGAACTGTGGTCAGAGACAGGGTCAGGGTAAGGAAGGCTGAAACCTGACCACCACAGAACACCACACTTAAGCTGAAACGTCAAGACTGGGCCAAGAAATCAGATTTTATAAAGGTTCTTTGGACTGATAGGATGAGAGTGACTCTTCACAGAACAGCTTGATGGGCACAGAGCAAGGTGGACAGGTATGGGCTGGTATTATTGAAGATGAGCTAGTTGGACTATTCCTGGTTGAACATGGATTCAAAATCAACTCCCAACTTTCCAGTGGTACAGGAAAAAGTCTGCATCTTTCAAGAAGGCCATGATATTTATGTAGGACAATGCTCCATCGCATGCATCGAAGGCCTTAAAGATGAAAGAATAATGACCTCTTCCTCACCTGACCTAAACCCTACTGAGAACTTGTGGGCTCTTCTCAAACGGGAGATTTACAGTGAAGGAAAACACTACACCTCTCTGAACAGTGTCCTGGAAGCTGTGGTTGCTGCTGCACAAAAAGTCAATCCTCAGCAGATCATGAATGACTCCATGAATGGAAGGCTAATGAGTGTGATTGAAAAGACGGGTGGCCGTATTGGTCACTTTCTTATTCTTTGAAATGTCAGAAATGTTTATTTGTGAATATTGTTTATTATTTTCACTTTAACCGATGACGATAAACAAGTGAGATGATCAGTTTGTCGGTTTTCATTTAGATGCGTAATAATTCTGCACACTAATAGTTGCCTAATAACTAAGTAGATATTCTCCTAAGAAAGACAAAACCTCACTTTTACTTCCTTAAATATTGATGTTTGGGGTTTTTTAACATTTCCGATTGCACTGTAGTTGTTCAATAATGAAATGAATCCTCAAAAAATACAACTTGCCTAATAACTGTGTTCACAATGTGAACTAATACACTGGCAATAAACATAGATCGGTGTGGGTGGGGGGAGGGGTGGTGTGTTGGGTGGCTGTGGGTGTTGTGTGGTCACTGGGTGACTCGACTCATGAGTTAGAGTTTCCTTAGAAAGTTCTGTTATTTCTTTCCACTTCACTCACCCATCCTCTCTCTCTCTCTCTCTCTCTCTCATCTGAAACACACACACACACACTGTGTTAGCCATTTACATTTGCATTTCCCCTTTTTCACCCTATGACCGTGGGTGTGTGTGTTAGCGCGTGTGTGTTAGCGTGTGTGTGTGTGCGAGCTGTGAGCCTGTCAACGGTCTGTGTGCCTGCAGTGAGCTCGGACATGTGGAGGCATATCTTCCGTACCAAACAGCGCGTGCCTCAGGCAAGTTTACTCTGCTCTATCCATCCACTTAACACACAGAGAGAGAGGGGGGGGGGGGGAAGAGGGTGGAAGATGAGTGGAGTGAAACAGAAGAGAGAGATGATCATGGCATGTAGATACGTGTTTGCACTACACTAGGAGTTGTTTTTGGTGTGTGTGTGTGTGTGATGTAGGACAGGAAACACTTGTAGCTTCTTTTTCTTTGACCTGAGAAGATCTCACCTGTTTAATACTCGCCACACCTCAAGCGTAAACTCCTCAGCAGGCTCCTTGATGTCAGCTCAGTACTAACCCCCCCAGCCAGCTCCTCACACAGATCTAATCACGCTACTGAGACTGGTTTTAGTGGTTAGCTTATTAGCTTTACAGACGGGGATGAGTGTTATGAGAATGATAGAACCTGGGCTTCCTCTGGCTGCTGAGCTGAACAGTTTATTTGCATATATTATGCTTTGGTTTGACCTGTTTTACTCGTGGAACTGACGCTTCTCATGTATTTATAGTTACTTTGTTTTGTGTGGGTGACATTAACTGTAGATGCCGGGGATTAGAAAGATATTCATTAATAATTGTGGGGTTTGGGGATTAGTAGTTTTTGGTTTAGTGACTGATGGCGTTAAGGATTATGGTTGGTAACTGGGAATATTAGGGATTAGTAACAGATGTTTGGGATTAGTAGGTTTGGGCTTAGTGACTAGGATCAGAGATTAGGTTTGCCAAGTGTGTATATTAGGTTATTAGGGATTATTGACTTGATATTTGGGGTTAGAGTGATTGTCTGTTTAGTGACTGTTCATGTTATTAATTAGTCTTAGTGACTGTTGATTAGAGGTGTCTGGGGTTTGCAATATTAGGGTTTAGTGGCGGTTGCTGTTAGGGATTAGTTATGCTTGGTAACTGGGAATATTAGGGATTAGTGACTGATGTTTGGGATTAGTAGGTTTTGGTCTAGTGACTAGGATTAGAGGTGTTAGCTTTGGTGACTCTTGATGTTTAGGGATTAGTTAGGTTTGGTAAATTTGTATATTAGGGATTAGTGACTTGATATTTGGGGTTAGTGTGATTGTTTAGTGACTGATGTTTGCGATTTGTGTTTTTAATTAGTCTTAGTGACAGTTTATTAGCGGTGTCTGGTAATTGTAATTTTAGGGATTAGTAACTTGCTTTTTGGGATTAGTCGTTTTTGGTTTAGTGACGGATGCTGTTAGGGGTTAGTCATGCTTGGTAACTGGGAGTATTAGGGATTAGTAACTGATGTTTGGGATTAGTAGGTTTTGGCTTAGTGACCAGGATCTGGGGTGTTTGGTTTAGTGTCTCTTGATGTTTAGGGATTGGTTATGTTTGGCAAGTGTGTGTATTAGGGATTAGTGACTTGATATTCAGGATTAGTGTGTTTTTCTGTTTAGTGACCGATTACGATTTGTTTTTAATTAGTCTTGGTGGCTGTTGATTAGAGGTGTTTGGAGATTAGTAACTGTTGATGTATGGGATTAGTGGTTTTTGGTTTAATGATGGGTCTAGAGGTGTGTGGTGATTGTGAATATAAGAGGTCATGAGATTAGCGGTTTTTGGCTTAGTGACTGTTGTTTGGGATTGATAAAATGAGGCATATATTGTATTTTTGCACCAGTAAAGATTGATGTTAGAGGGTTTATAGTGTTTGGATTAGTAGATGCTTAGATTAGTTGTTTTAGTATTAGTATCTGTTGATATTGGAAATAGTAGAGGTTAGGGATTAGTTGTTTTTGGAAGAACGTTATGTTTATTGATTTATACAGTTCAGGTAAGTAACAATACATTTTAGAGATTTTTGGATTTAGTTTCTGGATTCGTATCTGATGATAGCGATTAGTTTTTTTTTTTTAACAGTAAATGTTAGGGATTAGTAGTTTTTGGATTAGTCACGTTGAGAAATTGGGGATTTGGGGATTTTAGACTAGTTTGAATTGAATAACTCCTTGTGAGGGATTAGTATTTTAGTAGTTTGTGTTAGTGGCCGCGTGTGCTCGGACTGCTGAGAGCGTTTCGTAAACAGGAAGTTTTTGTTGTTGATTTCTCACCCAAACACACCCACACACCCACACACACACACTCACACTCTTCTAGCTTCTTGACTCCATTGCAGCGCAAGCGTTTGTACGTCTCACATTTTACTCCCAAACAGATTAATTTGCCTTGGTGGTTTTTATCTTCGAACACAGGCGAGTGTCGAAATAACAGAAGAAGCACAGGAAGCGCTACCTTGAGCAAGTTTTATACCGTCACACCTCTCAGTTTTAGTAACGTCCTCACCACCGCACCACGATCCTGAGATATAAGCAGAGCTGTCGCTCACTCTCTAGAGCTTTCACAGCTGGTGAGAAAAATTCGCTGGATGTGAACAGCCTGCTAGCTAATCAGCGAGAGCAGCTTAATGATCAGATTATTGCATATAGCAGCACTTTTTACATGATTAATGCTTCATGCTTGATTTCACTCCACATTTTAGGAAGAAGCCAGAGTTTAACACTCAGACATGCTCGAGTGAGTCTGAATCCGGATCCTAAATATATAAGTAAAAAATAAAATATAATATACATATTAAGTTCAAAGTATTGGTGATGTTCAGTGAATGCAGTCCAAGTCTATTGGAATACATGGTTCGAAATCTGTAGCAGCAGTGAAACAGGTCCGGCAAAGTATTGCATTGACCATGACGTCACAGTGTCATGCAGATTTTGGGACGTTTCCTAAATCAATGTTCTAGCAAATGGGCTAAATAGAGGTGGGTTCGGGACGGAGCACAGCTGAGTGTGAAGAAGAGACAGGAAATGTTCAGACGTGTTGAAACTCTCCTTTGTCTCCTTTTGGGTGAAAAAAAAAAACGGAAATAAGTGGTGGGGCAATAGTGGATAGTCTGCCTGCGTGTGTGTGTGTGTGTGTGTGTGTGTGATGAGTGCTGTCATAATGCAGGCAGGATATAGAAGCTGATTCTTTCTGACACGATGCAATTCTTCCTCCAGAAAGTGTGTGACATCACGTGGGTGGAGAAGGACTTTGCCAATATTAACAGGAAGGTAAGATCATACATGATCTTGGTTTGTTAGCTTCATTTCCTGTCAACGTTCATGTGTAAAATAAGCGCCATGAATAATAACAGTAGAAATCTTCTGGGAACTTATCTCCTGTCCTGTCATTTTTATTAGTGTTTGTTTTTTAGTCTATAATCTGGTATTTCCTTGTTAAAGGACTGGTCACTATTAATTATTAGGACATGATGATGTCGCTCTTTCGCAACTCACTTTAATACAAATATTTAAGCTCTGTTTTTGTTTTTTGTTTTTTTTAAACTGGCTAGACGCTCTATCATTGGCTAGTCTAGTCTAGCTCCGCCTACCTAGACTAACGGAGACCATTCTTTGTAGCAATAGCCTTTATTTGTCACATATACATTACAGCACAGTGAAATTCTTTCTTCACATTACCCATCCTTGGAGGTTGGGGTCAGAGCGCAGGGTCAGCCATGATACAGCGCCCCTGGAGCAGAGAGGGTTAAGGGCCCAACAGTGGCAACTTGGCGGTGCTGGGGCTTGAGCCCCCAATTTTCCGGTCAA
>NC_080718.1:24023156-24028156 GCF_019097595.1 Hemibagrus wyckioides | reverse complement strand
GACTCCAGATCCACAGCAGGTCTGACCTGAATAAAGTGTTTACTGATGCTACATGTAGGAAGATGGAGTTATTTGAGTATTTGTTCAGACTTGGGGGAATCAGGAGCTTTGCAGGTGAAAATCCCAGGCCACGCTCTCATTTCCTGACCAGTACTGTGTGGTGGACATGTGCACTGTGCTCTGATCTAATTGGTTGAATTATCTTCTTTCTTTTTTTTTTAAAGCATGACCTCACTTTTTCTAGGAAGTGAACTTTAAAACATTGAACTTTTAAAGCTTTGTGCTCGGCTGCACTTTCTAAACCCGTAACCTCCTACAGAAATACACACTGAATAGAGTTTTAACTCTATAATATACAGCGTGTGTGTAGTGTATTAACTGCCAGACATGACCCACAGCTTGATATAAAACAGAGAATGTAGGTTGAGTAGATTAAAATGCCATCTGCAGATAATTGTGTGACGATTATATAGATCTCAATTCTGCATAATTTATACATACAGCTTATTTATTTATATAAACAACAACTTTATAGAAATGCAGATGAACGCCACACCCACTTGATTAGGAACACCTTCATTTCTAAACATATACCTACATACACCTCATTCATTTACTCTCTTGCCACTTCAATTATTCACTCACTCACTAATTCACTCACTCACTCACTGCTTCAATTATTCACTCACTCACTCATTCACTCACTCACTCATTCACTCACTCATTCATTCACTCACTCATTCACTCACTCATTCACTCTCACTCACTGCTTCAATTATTCACTCACTAATTCACTCACTAATTCATTCACTCACTAATTCACTGCTTCAATTATTCACTCACTCACTCATTCACTCACTAATTCATTCACTCACTAATTCAGTCACTCACTGCTTCAATTATTCACTCACTCACTCATTCACTCACTAATTCATTCACTCACTCATTTATTCACTCACTCACTCATTCACTCACTAATTCATTCATTCACTCACTCATTCACTCACTAATTCACTCACTAATTCACTCTCACTCACTGCTTCAATTATTCACTCACTAATTCATTCACTCACTAATTCATTCACTCACTCATTCACTCACTAATTCACTCTCACTCACTGCTTCAATTATTCACTCACTAATTCATTCACTCACTCATTCATTCACTAATTCATTCACTCACTAATTCATTCACTCACTAATTCACTCACTAATTCACTCTCACTCACTGCTTCAATTATTCACTCACTAATTCATTCACTCACTAATTCACTCACTAATTCATTCACTCACTAATTCACTGCTTCAATTATTCACTCATTCACTCACTGCTTCAATTATTCACTCATTCACTCACTAATTCACTGCTTCAATTATTCATTCACTCACTAATTCACTCACTCACTGCTTCAATTATTCACTCACTCACTCACTGCTTCAATTATTCACTCACTCACTAATTCATTCACTCACTAATTCACTGCTTCAATTATTCACTCACTCACTCATTCACTGCTTCAATTATTCACTCACTAATTCATTCACTCACTCATTCACTCACTAATTCACTGCTTCAATTATTCATTCACTCACTAATTCACTCACTCACTGCTTCAATTATTCACTCACTTTCATTCACTCATTCACTCACTCACTCACTGCTTCAATTATTCACTCACTAATTCATTCACTCACTCATTCACTCACTGCTTCAATTATTCACTCACTCATTCACTCACTAATTCATTCACTCATTCACTCACTAATTCACTGCTTCAATTATTCATTCACTCACTAATTCACTCACTCACTGCTTCAATTATTCACTCACTCACTCACTGCTTCAATTATTCACTCACTAATTCATTCACTCATTCACTCACTAATTCACTGCTTCAATTATTCATTCACTCACTAATTCACTCACTCACTGCTTCAATTACTCACTCACTCACTCACTCACTCACTCACTGCTTCAATTATTCACTCATTCACTCACTAATTCATTCACTCACTAATTCACTGCTTCAATTAATTCACTCACTCACTCACTGCTTCAATTATTCACTCACTCATTCACTCACTCATTCGCTCACTGCTTCAATTACTCACTCACTTATTCACTCACTAATTCACTGCTTCAATTATTCACTCTCATTCATTCACTCACTCCCTGCTTCAATTACTCACTCACTCATTCACTCACTAATTCACTGCTTCAATTATTCACTCTCATTCACTCACTCACTAATTCACTCACTTACTGCTTCAATTACTCACTCACTCATTCACTCACTAATTCATTCACTCACTTACTGCTTCAATTATTCACTCACTCACTAATTCACTGCTTCAATTATTCACTCACTGCTTCACTTATTCACTCACTCATTCACTCACTCACTAATTCACTGCTTCAATTATTCACTCACTCATTCACTCACTCACTGCTTCAATCATTCACTCACTCACAAATTCACTGCTTCAATTATTCACTCACTCATTCACTCACTCACTGCTTCAATCATTCACTCACTCACTGCTTCAATCATTCACTCACTCACAAATTCACTGCTTCAATTATTCACTCACTCATTCACTCACTCACTGCTTCAATCATTCACTCACTCACAAATTCACTGCTTCAATTATTCACTCACTCATTCACTCACTCACTGCTTCAATCATTCACTCACTCACTGCTTCAATCATTCACTCACTCACAAATTCACTGCTTCAATTATTCACTCACTAATTAATTACTCACACACACTGTTCTCCAATCAGCCAGCCACATGTCAGCAGCCCAGACACAGCTGAAGACACACGTTTTAGTAGAGGTTAAGGTCCTCTGTGTATGGGAGGGAGGGAGGGAGTGGAAAATACAACTCTTTAAAATGTAGCCTCTGGATGTGGCACCAGACGTCACTTGCTTTTCACACGGTCTGTGTAGATTAAAATGTGTTAATGTTACACACACACACACACACACTGTGACCAAAACAAAACTGCACTCTTTACCATTGCATCCGCTCGTGACCCTGCTGTACAGATCCATCTTTACTTTCATTCTCTCTGTGGTTTATACCACCATACTGTCACTATTACTTTACTCAGAGGTGGGTGTGGTTGTGTGTGTGTGTGTGTGGGGGGTAGATTTTCTCTATATTCTAGATTTTAGAATGTTCCAGAACTGCTCACGTCTAACTCTAACGTATTTTTTTTTCTAACTTTATCCTGCAACTTTTGTCAATTGACCATAACGTAAGATTTTGTGTTGTTTCCATGGCGATACGGGGACCACTGAAAACCTGCATGCTTTTCACCCTGGACCCGAATTAAGTTCAGTGAAGGGGAAGATGTGAAGCAGGCAATTTGGCTTCTGAAGCATTTCTTCGTCCCTTTGCTCCGATTGGCTCGGCTAAACGCTGACCTGTGTATTTAGTGTAAGTGGTGTATAATGTGATCTCCATGAGGAATGTGCTGTTTATTGATTTCAGGTATGGATCAATATTCTCTAGGAGGAGTTTTGTGGTAAAAATAATTTCTTTGTTTTGTCTTGGTTATCGTGTATCTGATGAGGCTTTTCTTCCACACGTAGCAGAAATGCGTAACGTAAGAAGCTAACACACTCTCGCACATCACCGTAGCCATTACTGTATCGGATATTTCTTCTGTTCAGAGTGAAGTATTTTTGTGCTGCGAGTTCCTGCTGTGGTTTTAATAGCAGTGAACTGGTGGTGGGGTGGCTTTTGTTTCCCATAACCGTTCTGTGAGGTGTGGTTCCTCTGCTCTGTCTCTGTCCTTTTTTTTTTTTGCCTCTTTGTTGATTGTGAGAACTAATGTAGCTGCTGTTGTTTTTATTTTTATTTTATTTTTTTCCTTTTAACCTTGATGCACGAGTCGAGTGCAGTATACGCAGGGATCTCCGTAGGATTATATAAACGTGTAAAAGTCGTCGGGTTGAATTATTAAACACAGGAAAAAGATGGTGTTATGGTTTCATGGAGGAGAACGGTGATGTCACTGAACATCTGGCGAGAATCTTCGCAGATCTGTTTTTGGTCTCCGCCGTAAATCCGTCAATAGTTGACAACTAAACAGATTATTAAAGGGAAACAAATTGATTTGTCAAAAGCTTTTCTTAAAGAGATACGGATGTCCATGAGGGTCGCTTTCTCACACACACACACACACACACGTTAGCAAAGCGACTAATTGTCAACTGATAGCGTGGCCGAGTCTCCTTCACGATTAGCATCTCCGCTAACACGTCATCATCAAGCTTCTTATCTCAGTCAGTGGTCAGGTTTTGACTTAGAAGAGCTCACGTATGGCATGAAGTCGGCAGATCTTCCTTTCCTTTACTTTGACAAATTATGTGTCGTGATTAAAGAAAGGAAAGAGTAATTGTTTAAGCAATGCTATCAGCACTAGTGGAGTAGTATTTGGCTGAGAGAGTGTGTTTGGAAATCTGCGCTTCTGCCAAACGCATGTGTTTACATTGGCTTCTTTGTTAGTCATTTTATAGACGCTCGCAGCCAGAACTTCACTCCGCCTCCATCTCCGTCTGATCTGAGAGAAAATATGTCTGAAGCCAGTAAACTACTGAACGAGGAGTCTGAAGATATTCCAAATACACACACATACACCAATCAGGCATAACATTATGACCAGTGAGTGGTGAAGTGAATAACTCTGATGATCTCCTCATCATGGCACCTGTTAGTGGGTGGGATATATTAGGCAGCAAGTAAACATTTTGTCCTCAAAGTTGATGTGTTAGAAGCAGGAAAAATGGACAAGTGTAAGGATTTGAGCGAGTTTGACGAAGGGCCAAATTGTGATGGCTAGACCACTGGATCAGAGCATCTCCAAAACTGCAGCCCTTGTGGGGTGTTCCCGGTCTGCATTTTCTCTCTTTCCATCTCTCACTCTCTCAATCTCTTTCTCTCTTGATCTCTCTCTCTCTCTGTCTCTCTCTCTCTCTCTCTGTTACT